>NC_041338.1:26581117-26711117 GCF_004354835.1 Perca flavescens
ATTTAATTTTTACATTTTTATTTTGAAACATCTCATTTGGGACTCTTATAACACTTTTTATATTAGGGAAACATCCGACTGGCCTGTGCAATGTATGTGAGGTAATGGAGACAGTGGAGCATGTATTAATGTCATGCAGGAAATATGTCCGAGAAAGAGGGGTTATGTTTGCTGGACTACGGAAATTAGGTTTAGGTGAACTCGGGATTACAGATGTCCTTGAAAGTGGTGTTATTATGAATGGAAGGAAATATCTATTTGCGTTTTTGAAAGGTACTGGTGTTTTTAGGAAATTGTAGTGCATTGGTCTGAATAAATAGATATTGAGAAATTGTCAATAGGAGGCAGTAACGCAACGACTTGGATGCCAACTGCCGTTAAACTCTAAAGAAAAAGAATAAGAAGAAGGGACTCTTATAATGAAAACTCAGTCGTGGCTTGTATATGTATATATCGGTTTAAGTTAACTTCCGGTTTAAGTGTCAAGTGGTAGCTAGCTAGTTTAGCGTTGTTGCGAAAGTCTTAGCTGGCTACGTGTGTGGTTATTTGTTGAAATAAACGAATAACGACCACAATTTAAAATGGATACACTGAAAGCTGAGATCTTAAGGAAAAGAAAACTCATCGAAGACAAACAGCTTGTTGATGTGAGTAAAGTTAGCTAGCTGATGAAATTGCTTGTTTTTGTTAGCTTAGCTTGCCCTGTTGCTAAAAGGTTTACTAGCGTTAACGTTAACTTAGCTAACGTTAGCTAGCTAACTCTTTTCGGTTAACGCTGCCTTTCCATAATCATCGATGTTTTTACAAGTAACGTTATTGATAGACGTAACGTTGATGATACAGTACTGAACTCCACATACAGTAACGTACAGTAAATAGCTAACGTTAAACACAGTGAGACTGATAGTAACAGTTAACGTTGGGATAAGGTAAACACATAGCTAGCTAGCTAACGTTAGCAAATAACGTAACGTTAACTGCTTGATATTCTTTAATATTCAGCTTAAACTGAAGACAAAATTATTATAACTGTTTTACTGTTAACCCTACATTTTAAATTAACGTTAGCCTTGATTGCCCTCTGCTGAAGGAACACTGGGATTAAATCTCAAAACTATAACTTTACGCCACACACAAGTTTATAATGTATTCAGTTTCAGTGTGATGGAAAGATTGGGATAACGTTAGGTAAGGGCATGTCAGTACAACAGGAATGCTGATAGCCTCATTGACAGCGTGTTTTATTGTTCTTTAATACAGATAAACAGTCAATGTCTCTTGTTTTCATTATACCGCGCCACTCTTTTACTTATGTTATTCCTTAAATTGGACCGTTACTTGTAATGTATAATATTATGGCAGCTTGTGTTTAGTCTGTGACACCTCTTACCTGTGCTCACATTCAGTCAGATGTAAACTTAAAAATTGCTTTGTTGAAAAGAATGAGTTTTATTATTTAAAATGCTGTAGAGTATGTTGTCACAAGTATAATAAATAATATATATATAATAATATTTTCATTGCATTGTATCTTGAGTTGGATTAGAAATGTAACAAGTCAACTATCTTTCTGCTTTCAGGGCTCCAAAAAATTCTTCAAAAGGTCTGATCTTGCACGCATGGAACAAGAAGACTACTTCATAAGATGTGGATACAAGGTTGTTGTCAAGATCACACTCTTTCTCTTACTCTCTCTCACACACACACACACACACACACACACACATATATATAATCACTGCATTTCTTCAGGTTTGATCTCATATTTAGTATGATACTCTTAATAATGTAGTATAACTCTTTGCCAGGAAACAAAATAAGGTCAGGCTTTGATGCTCAGGTGTATATTAGTGTTTGTGTTTGCTGTTTTCCCCCAACCCGCCTCTGCTGCCTGCATCTGTAGGTACAGAGAGAGACTCCTGAGAGCCAGGTATGGGATTTGCACAGTGACAGTAGCTGACAGGATGCATGATAAAAGGATAAAACACACTGTGTCCCAAAGGCTTCCGCTTCCTTGACACCCTTTCTGAAAGTTCACTCTCTTAAGCCAGTGAGGATAAAAGCAGAAATGGTGGAAACATGGTGGAGATAACTTTATTTTCCAGTGCGGGTTGTTAGAAATAACCCCATGAGGACTTTGGGTTTTGGTTCAAGATAATTGATTCAACATCAAACAACTCAATCTGTGAACGTAAACTAATTTGTACAAACAAGTACTTTCATGAACAAATAGCCAATTACAGAAATTAATTTGAAAATAAGATTTGTATTTGCTAAACTACCTAGCACTTCCAATACACCACCTTTGTCAATATATATATATATATATATATGCTTTTAACAATTTAATTTTATATGCAGCAACCACTATGACAACTAGGCTATATGCTGGACCAGTTATCTGTTATAAACTATTTACAAACTCGGCAACAATCACTTGTCAGAAAGCAAGGGAACAAGGAAAGGAATCAACAAAGTCAAAGTGGGACACAGACATGGTGTGAATTTCAGCATGGGATATTGAAATGAAATAAAAGATAATTCTGTTGCAAAGCTGCACTTCTTATTTTGCACATAATCTGTGACCTCTTTAATATTTATACCAACTATGCTATACGTTTTGTAAATACATTTATATAAGGTTTTGCATTTCCTTGTAACAGTTGCTCTGTGGAAAACTGCATTCATGTTCTACTTTGTGCAAGGCTTAAAATGTCAAACATATAGCTATGCTTTTGCAGTGTACTGTGTTTATTTGAGCAAGGGCCATTGTTTGTTTGGAAGGCTTTTTGTGTTTAATTTATGTTTGTTCTTTTAGATTGTGTTCCTTATACCACAATCTAAGAGTGCTGGGATGCATGTGCCCATTAAAGCATGATCTGGTAGCATACTGTTTACTTTTTTACCGAAAAAAAAGACTGAATATTTTTTCCCTTGATTAGGCTTTAGGTGGCATAGCCAGCATTCAAATAACACAAATTGAAATGAGATGAATGTAATGCTTGCTTTTATTGGTAAATTATTATGTGTCTTGTCTTTATAGAAGAGCTGCAGGTAAGATAGGGATGTGAGTGTGTGCCATCCAATGCATCATAGTAAAAACACATCCTCTTCATTCCTGAGGTCTCATCTCATGAAGACATTGCAGATACTTTTCACAAATCCCAGTTGTATTTGTTTCATTTGCATTGGCTCAGAAAGAGCAATCGTTTGATGTTATCAAATTCCATACCTTCAATAATCCCTTCAATAGTGAGTATTTTTCTGTTCCTTCCATGTTGTCCGGAAGATTGATAAGAAAGAAGATGATGAGCCATCCACCTCAGCTAATCCAGTGTTAGAACTGGAACTAACAGAAGAGAAGCTGCCAATGACACTGTCGCGACAGGAAGTGAGTCAATATAAAATATTAACACTTTCCTTAAAGTAATTTTTCTTTCCATATTAAAAGTTAATGTGTCTTTTGCATCGCTGTGTTTATATAGGTAATTCGCCGGCTTAGGGAACGAGGGGAACCAATCCGACTGTTTGGAGAGTCCGATTATGATGCTTTTCAGAGACTCAGGAAGATTGAGATTCTGACCCCGGAAGTAAACAAGGTAGGCCTGAGTGTGTCTTGGAGTAGGACACATCATGCAGTAAAGATATGCTTTTTTAAGTCCACCCTATCTAGGAAATCAAATCCCACAGTAACCTCTACATTGAAAAAGTAGCATGTCGTAACTATTTCAATGTCTGGACTTTCAAAATACACTTTTCTTTAAGCTGTCACTGGAAGCAGATTTGATTGTGTTGCTTTCCACTAAGCTCCAGACAAGTTCTGTGAAGCAGTAAATGTTATACATTTTTTACGTGATTCTTTTATTAATTTTATTGTCCTAAGTTTAAAGCACAGTATCCAGGGTACAAGCGGCCAAAATGGGTTTCCTCAGAAGAGTGGCTGGTGTCTCCCTTAGAGATAGGGTGAGACGCTCAGTCATCCGTGAGGAGCTCGGAGTAGAGCAGCTGCTCCTTCGCGTCAAAAGGAGCGCCAGTAGAGGTGGTTCAGCATCTGGTAAGGATGCTCCCTGGGCGCCTCCCTAGGGAGGTGTTCCAGGCACGTCCAGCTGGGAGGAGGCCTCGGGGAAGACCCAGGACTAGGTGGAGGGATTATATCTCCAACCTGGCCTGGGAACGCCTCGGGATCCCCCAGTCGGAGCTGGTTAATGTGGCTCGGGAAAGGGAAGTTTGGGGTCCCCTGCTGGAGCTGCTCCCCCCGCGACCCGACACCTGATAAGTGGATGAAGATGGATGGATGGATGGATATCCTGAGTGACACAGTTTAACACTGCCTCTGTGTCTAGGGCTTGAGGAATGACCTAAAAGCAGCCATGGACAAGATTGACCAGCAGTACCTAAATGAGATTGTTGGAGGAACAGAGCCAGGAGAAGTGGACACACAGCACGACCTGAAAGTCCATGAAGAAAACACCACTATAGAAGAGTTGGAGGTACATTACATAGTTAACATTGCGTAGTTAACAGTGTTTTTTTTCTCTTGGATCAAGTTACGGGCAATTTATCAATAACTATTTACTCATTTTAATGTCACAAGCTGAGGTTTGCAATATTTTTTTTTTAGTTCTGTGTTCTTTAGTAAATTAAGCCCATGATTCAATTAGTGTCTGATACTGAAACTCTCCTTCAGGTTCTTGGTAAAACCCTAGGCACTGGAGATGATGATGGAGACCAGGAGCTTATTGACAAGTTTTTGAGGGTAAGGCAAAAAAATCATGCTCTACCTTTGATCTAGAGGGAGCTGTTGGATAAAAAAAGTTTTACACTAACTGACTGCTATTCATGTTTTGAGTGTTGATTTGCATTGTTGTTCAATGGATGAAGAGATGTTATTTTCATGATGGGATGTTTTTTGTGATGTGTTTCAACGCTACCATGTAAGAACAAATAATCTTAATCTTTCTCTCACCATTTCCATTCTTGTTAATATTTTGTCAATGGCCTCATTTCCTTCCTGTTGTATACCAGTTTCTTCTTGGTGTTTGGGCCAAAGATCTGAACAGCCGAGAGGACCACGTGAAGCGAAGTGTTCAGGGCAAGCTGGCCAGCGCAACTCACTCACAGACTGAGTCTTACCTCAAACCTCTCTTCAGGAAGCTCAGGAAGAAGGTAACATTTTATGGAGAGAGTAAAACAAGCTGCAAGGATGTTGTTTATATTTTTTCTAATAGTTATGATGTCTCTATTATTTCTTTCAGAGTTTACCAGCTGACATCAAAGAGTCAATCACGGACATAATTAAGTTCATGTTGGAAAGAGAATATGTCAAGGTATGTCATTATTTGTATAACAGTGTTTTTGACCATGTTAGCCCCTTTTTTTTTAATTAATTTTCAAATGTTATCAACTTTATCCAACTTTTTGTCCAGGCAAATGATGCCTACCTGCAGATGGCCATTGGTAATGCTCCATGGCCTATCGGTGTGACCATGGTGGGTATCCACGCCCGTACTGGGCGAGAAAAGATCTTCTCCAAGCATGTGGCCCACGTGCTCAACGATGAGACACAGAGAAAATACATCCAGGTGAGACCCTGAGATTATCCCCTACATATAGTGTCTAACTCTCTCTTAAGGTTAGGATTTGTTTCTAGCACAGTGACCCTCAAGATCTAAGGTAAAAAATAATGGCAAGATTATTACCTTGACCAATCAGGAATTTATCATTTTCACTTTGTTGTATCCTTTAGAATAAACCCATGTCTGGTTGAATGACGTGTCAACATTTCACGGTTAAATGCAATGCCATATTTAGGCTTTATTACCATACAATTTTTAGAATATTTTTTTATTCCCCTTGTTATTTTGATTACTTAAGTAAAAGTGCACTGTTTTTTTTAGACCCAACATTTCTATGCTTTCTGTGTAGTAGTGTTCTATTACTAAAATCAGAAAAGATGCATATTGACTCTTCATATAGGCATACAGTGACATAATTGGGATTAGAGCCCGACCGAGGATTTTTAAGGCCGATATTGATACAAATATTTGGTGTTTTAAAAATCTGATAGTTCCCTAACATTAGTTATTTGTAGTTATTTATGAGTCCTCACTAAAATAATATGATAATGTAGTTTAAAAATAAACTTATTTGTTTTATTGTCACAAAAGAACAGAAGAACATGAAAATATATTAAAGTTCTGATAAATAAAATGTATAAAAATACAAACTTAAGATATGAAACTTAAAGGGTTAAACACCAGTGTTGCTAACAGGGACGCTGTAGAGCGCCCCCTGGTGGACAAATTATGCAAAGCCAACACTCATAACATGGTTGAAGGCTGTTTCGTCCGTTAGGGTTAGATATTTGAAATTGAAATATTCATTTATCTGCCATTATAAATGCTAATAGTTTGGAAAATGCCTAATATCGGCACGCCGATATATCGGTCAGGCTCTAATTGGGATGACTGGGGTTCATGAGGGACACTTCCAATGCTGAAACCTGCTAACACGGTAAATATTTTGCATGTAGGGTATGCAAATGTTGCTGCGTTATTCTTCTCAGTGTAGAGTCACCACTCCTGTATAAATTGGCATGTGTGGTATGTTAATGTCAATTAAACAGACTGCTGAGCTTTATAGAGGAGGTCAAAGTTGAGGTTATTGGCATATACAATAGTTATTTAAAGTCATCACATTATATCACTCATCATCATCATCATCATCATCATCATCATCACAACACATTAACGAAATGTTAATGTGTCTAAAAAAGCTTAATATTCTGCTAGGCTATTTGAGAAATAAATACACCGGGTGGGATATAGTTGACCTGCCAACTTAATTGCCTTGTTTTTTTATTATTTTTTGTTCTACAGGGACTCAAGAGGCTAATGACTATCTGCCAGAAACACTTCACGACTGTGCCATCAAAGTGTGTGGAGTACAACGCTCTTTAACTTGTGACTTCAGCTTAATTTAGGCTAAAGCTGTCAGGTCAGTTGTATCACAATCCAAAATGGGATTTTTTTTTATAGGTTCTGGCATGACTGGTTGTCAAAGTCATGTATATCAAGGGCCTTCAAGTACATCTGCATTTTGTCGGGGATAACGGTTTGAGAAAAATCATTATTTAAACGGAATTTGGGTGAGTCAGACCTTTTTCGATACAGTCAGAATTGTGCTCACAAGTGAAAATTTAAAGAGTAGACTTGTCTTTGTGAACTACTGGGAAAACTGATGCACCTGTCATGCCAATAATAGTCACATGACTTCAGTCTTACTTAAGAACATGTTCATGGATGCTCTGAGGAGTTCCAACCCATTATTGCAGAAAAAAAGCTTTCACTTTCTTTTCTTTCTTTTTTTTTACTACTCTTGTTCTGTTAATATTGGCTCTCACAAGTTTTTCAAAGATGTATTGTCATGATGTGGGAAACAAAGTGTCATTTACCTAGGAAGATCAGTAATGTAAGTTTTATTACACCTGAGACATGACAGTTATTAACTCCTTATTGACGTGCTAAAATCAAAGAAGATTTTGTTCTATGTGCATGTTTGAGTTTTAGCAGATTATTAAACTAATAAATGTGTCCCTGTACTATCTTAGTAAGAAAATAAAGTGTTGCTTTGTTATAACAGCTGCCAGGATCGTTAGTTGTTATGCAGTGTGAAAACTTAATTTTCCTTCTTTAAGATATGTTTTGTTCTGTTATTGTCGAGATTTGCTTTCTTGTCTTCTGCAGCCGGTCTGCTGAATGGGACTATTTTTAGTCACCATCGTGTTTTTTTTTTTTTTTTTTTGGTCATTAAACAATGTGTCTGCTGGGAAACAGTTCCGAATAAAGGGCTCTCTGTAAATGTGCCATGACATGCTTCAGTAAAATGTTGGATTGATTGATTCATTAAGAATGAACTAGTCAGATGAAAATAGGCAATTAAGGAATGGGTATGCTCTTCTGGACAAGAAAATAAACAAAAAGCCCAGATTTGCAACAACTGATTGCTGATGGAAACCTTCCAGTAGTTTGCTAAGATGGTAAAATCCAGCATCACACGCTGACCTTATTACACTGAGTAACCATGGTGATCTGATCTGTTCCTTGTGGTCATAGTGTGTGCTCGGCTCCACGTACCCACGTCACCGTTTCAGTCTGTCAGCTCTGAACGCCTCACAACTTGAGACTCAGCTTGACAGTTGGCAGTGCAAATACTGTGAATTAATGCTGGGTTTTCCTCTGAAAGTTTCCACTTTCAGCACCAACGTCCAACCCACAGCAAAGGGAGAAGAATTGTTTCTTTTAACAGTTACAGTGCAGAAACCTTTGAATTCAAGAGTGAAATGACCCAGCCTGTCCTCGAGATAAACTGAGCTGAATATTTTGACTTTTGTCCAGGCAAATGTGTTGTATCACTGTCAGCTGCACCGTTTGTTTAGCCAAGGCCTTGAAATGATGGTCCAGTGGAAAGTATTTTCAGTTCATTGTAAATTAACCAGAAACCTCTGCGTGTTGTATCTGTCGGTTTGTGAGTTCTGTCAGATCCCACGCCAGTGCTGTTCCACCAGAAAGGACATTCTCAATTTTACTTTAGAGATTAAAGCTTTAGTGCGTAACTTTTAGATATTAGTGAACATCTTTTACATTCAAGCCATTGCTAAATGAGTTGCTACAAAGCTAATTTAGGCCAACCGCTCCACAAAACTCTCGCTGTATTTCTCAGTATGGCTGTGTTCAGAAGATTGCGTCGTCCGGCGACTTTGGCGCACAGAAACTAAAGTGAAGATGATTACCTTTTCTGAAGAGTCCATCATGTTTTGTTTTAATCCTCCGTGTCCTTGTGTTGTTTTCATTACTTAGAATTCCTCATTGGGGAGACGGAAACTACGCACTATAGCTTTAAAAAGGATTTCAATTAAATGTCTAAACATAACAGAACTACGAGATTTACTTTGAAATCAAGTTTACAAGTTTAGTGAGACAGGCCATGAGAAACTCATTATGGTAGATGTCAGTCTGATCAGTCCAAAATACATACTGATGCAGTGGACAGTTAGGAAGACATGTCTAGCTTAGAACTAGCACAGTGGGGAGGGAATTGTGCAGGAAAAGCTGTTTAGGGTCAGTAAGGGAATAAATGGCTCGCTGAGAAGGAAACGGGACTTAAAAGGCATTGCATTTTGGTTGTTTATGGCCGTAACAACTTTGCCATTACAGTATGTGTAATGCTACATGTTCTTGCCCCAGACATTGATAAGATTTTGCAACAAAACAAAATGAATCTAAAAAAACATGGTGATCTGATTCATGTACTGTAAGTAATTAATTGTCCTCTTCATTTCACTTCAACTTGTCCACACTATTCAAAGATGTTGTAATGACTGCAAACAAATAGATGGCCTCGTCCCATTCCCTTGGCACTGACCCCGTATGTAAATATGCTGATTTAATACGGCCTGAACTCCCCGACAACAGTGAAGGTTTGTGTTTCTTATGTGGGGGCCAAATTAGTGTTTTTTTTTCTTTCCTTCTAATGACCTCAGATCTATGCATGGCCCTATTACTGGCTGTATGATGTGGGAAAGGTGATTAAAAAGCTGCTCTCTGTGCACCTTTTGTTCAGGCGTGTCAGAGGACATGTGAGGGATCCACTCAGTGTCATTAACGCATTCAAATCGCCAGGCTTCGTTTAAGGATTATCTCCATCGCCTCTGTGTAACTGCATATATTAGCATGCCGATGTGAAAATCAAAGCAAGAGTGCTGCTTAATTGTTTTCTAGTGTATTACTCTCCAATCCTCCTCTTCCTCACTGCTTTCCACTCCTTCTGCCCATCTGTCCACAATGGGGTTTAGAGCCTTCAGCCATTCTGCTCCTCGTCTTTGGAACGCCCTCCCGCTATCCATCTGTACCATAGAGTCTCTACCCACATTTAAAACCTCCCTCAAAACCCACCTTTTCCAAAAGGCCTACCCCACATGATACACTCTCCATCAAAATAATGGATTGATTGCTTTATTTAAATTTTTTCTATCTCAATCTTTTAAATGTTTGTTTTAATTGTATTTGCCTTTTTAACTGTATTTTTGCTTGTTTTAACTGTAAGGTGACTTTGAGTGCTATGAAAGGCGCCCATAAATAAAATGTATTATTATACATCATGTAAGGAAGACCTGGTGAGGTAGGTGAGATACTCTCCCACGAATTTCAATTTATGTAAAAAATCTACCCATAAACATGTAGAAACATAAATGTTCATGTACTATGTTCTTAGAACCCTGTGCGTTTAATTTGTTTTTAGTAAGCCTCCCTAATTCTGCATTAAGATCAAAACAACATTTCGGTTTTATAGAGTGGTCATCAGTGCACCATTATGGAATATTTCAGCTTATTTTGTTTCCAGGTGACAACTCTCCATTCATTTCCTGGGAAATGCCTTGTCCCTGGTTGCTAGTGGGACTTAACTGTAAATAGAGCTTCATTTCTCTTTTCATCTGGCCTGGCTGGACAGTATGGTCTTTGCCAGGCACCTGCAGAGAAACCAATTACTGCTGGAGTATGTGGATTGTATGTGTGTTTGTCTTTCTCCTCCCACATTCTCTCTGTAGGCTGCCCTTTTCTGTCATAGTCATAGATGCTGAGACAAATGTGAACCTCCCTGTCAGTCTCCTGTGGAGGCTTTGGCTTATATCAGGAGTCACTTAGGTAAATTGATGTAATTTAACCTTCTAAGTGCAAATTTTATAAGCAGGGCTCAAATTCAAATGGGGTCAGAGCATTATTTAAAATGCTAAACCTTTTGATCAATGTGATGCATTGGAAATATTCAAGGGTGGCAGCTAAGAGGAGAAAAATAATGGGGAAATTCGATGATGGAATATGGCAATGAATGCTGTTCTTTGGTAACACAATATTCATAAATTTTTTCCAGCTTTTTTATTTGTTATTTCTCTGAGAGGCATATCAAGGTTCAAGGTAGAATGTATTGTAATGATCATAATACACACCGCATATCCAACAGTTCAAATAAAAAGGGTGCTGTCACACATAAAGAATGTGCCTCATTTCATCAAAAACAATAAAAAGCTAATGGATAAAAAAAAATATAAGGGTGAAGCGAAGGGAACCCATACAACCTTGCATAGAGGTCTGGTATGTTCGAGTCCACTGCTTCCTTTAGTTCAGAAAGGACAAGACGGGACAGGAAAATAGGAAAGAAAGGGAAACAAAAGTCAAAATTGAAACCACACACAACAGAGGTACAGGAGAGATTGGAGAGGAAGTGAATCTATCTACAAGCAGACCTCTGGCTTTTTTCTTAATCTCAAATCACATTCCTAAGGGAACATTGTTGTTGGAAAATAGGAGTAAATGTCTCTACACTTTGTAATCAGTCCTTTGTAATCAGTCCTTTGTGTGTGTGTGTGTGTGTGTGTGTGTGTGTGTGTGTGTGTGTGTGTGTGTGTGTGTGTGTGTGCGCGCGCAGTAAATCAATAGTTTCTCAGAGTAAAACCAAAGCACATTGTCCTGCCCCTGCAGTGTGCTGTTAGCTATTAGATTTTAGGAAGGGACGATCACATGCCTACAACTAGCTTTCCATTGACTTTACGAGGTCCTGCTTCTTGCAGAAATATGACGATATAAACATTTACGCGAATAATGCTGATACATTAAAAAAGCTCATTTTGCGATAAGCTCTCCCGGCACACCGTCCTTCAGGAGAGAGAGAGAGAGAGAGAGAGAGAGAGAGAGAGAGAGAGAGAAAGCTGCGTGCTGCAACAACTCAACTTGCAGCTGAGGGAGCGGAGAGGACGCATGTGGCAAGTCTCGGCTGGTTGGTTTGGCTGTGTGCATGGATGTAAAGCCGACGGCTCTCTTTCGGTGAATGCATGGATGATAAGAGGACGTTCAGATAATTGATAAGGGAGGATACAGCTGCTGGCACACATTACAATACAATTCCTGCGTGCGGTATGGACGGGTTGCAGGCAGAAAATGCTGGAGTTGGCGGCATCGGGGAAGACGCAGAGGAGAGGTATCGCGCTCTAGCCTATGACACTGCTCTGAGCACTTTGGTGGCAGTGGCCGTGTATGTGGTGGTGAAAGTGAGCCTGGACGGCATTAGACAGTGGCGGGCCAGGATCTCGGTGCTCATCGTGGGTTCGGGACCTGTGGGGCTGACGGCCGCGCTGGTCGCTGTCCGCTCCGGTAAGGTGCTGAAACTGACCGTGCTGGATGAGAGGTACCGGACTGCCTTGCTCTGCCGGCCCCAGCAGATCGCCCTGGATCCCCGGAGTGTGAAGTTTCTGCTGGGACTCGGGGTGGACTTTGATAACATGGAGGGCTGTTGGCACAACGAGCATTTTTTCACCAGGATAGGCGTGTTTCAGGAGTACCTACTTAGCATCCTGGAGCAGAAGAAACAGAAGGTGGACGTCAAGGTGCAGCTGGGAACCAAGGTATAGCCTCCTCGCTGATTTTCACTTACTTATTATTAGTCTGTTAGGCCTTCATGCTACAGTGGCACCTCAAGCTTTTAACAGTCTATAATAACAGGTAGGTTCATACTCATGCTAGTCTGGCAATCAGGCTGTAAATCCTATCTTATACAACTTCAATTTCCTCTCATACAATTTGATCAATAATGCATAGAACCCTGATCTGAAAAATACAGTATGTGATGACTTTGTGGAAAGTAGAGACAGACCAGTCACTACCTCATTTTGTAATGACTTGCCTTCATAGACTGTCAAAACCTGATCCTCCCTAAGTGGCAGCGGTCAAAGAAAAGAGGCTGGTGTGTGCCTTCACTTCAGCAGAGGTCTGATGGCTATCAGCAGTGATGGTAACAGAGATGTCTGTTCCTATGTCCAATCAGAAGCAGAACAATACTGCTCTCTGATTTAATATCTCATTCCTTCCCTTCCTGACATTTAAAGAGCCTTATGAGCTGGCTTTAATTAATTGAAGCACCCTGAAACACAGAGGGCATTTTTCTTACCAGACATAATTTTACTCATTTGTCATTGTTAGTTGTAAATGTATACTGCAGCAGACATCATCCTTACATCTGACTTTCTATAGAATCATTTCCTCATTTACACCAAACATACTGTAGATATACTACAATTCTCCCAAAGCTACTCATAGAACAACATTATAATGTCAGACTGAAAGCGGCCTCATCAGTTGAAATAACGTGTTATGTAAGCTGACCCTAAACCTGAGGAGAATTAATGCTTGTTTTTAGGTCAGTCAAAAGTGAAAGCAGAATATAGTAAACACATTTCAATCCAAACATATCATGAAAATACAATGGATTTTAAAACATAGCCTAATCCTATTTGGATTGCAAAGGATTTCATTACAGATTTCTACAACAGATTTCTTCGAGGGTATTCCCGAGTCAAACACATATTAAATGAACTGTTGCTGTGTGTTCTGGCACGTGGCCACAAATTGTGATTAATACATTATGATAAAATTATGAATGTTATCCCTGTTTTATTAAAGAAGTTGCGTTTATTTGTATAGCTCTCACTGTGGGCTTCATAACACACACACACACACACACACACACACACACACACACACACACACACACACACACACAGACACACACCAACTTAGGACAAAGAAATAGCCTACTAACACAAAAACCTTGGAGGGAAGCGAAGAGTGATCAGAGTGGGCAAACAGTTATGAAATGTTCAGTGAATATTTGTGTCATTGCTGGAAACCAGAGACACAATTTTATTACTGCTCTATTAAGGTTGGGCG
Organism: Perca flavescens; assembly: GCF_004354835.1. Lineage (NCBI taxonomy): Eukaryota > Metazoa > Chordata > Actinopteri > Perciformes > Percidae > Perca > Perca flavescens. The sequence continues at coordinate 26,594,896 of NC_041338.1, forward strand.
AGCGTCACTGTGGATGTTGTGATCCCGGCTCTGGCCAGCAGCTTCTTTCCTCCTCAGCTACAATGTCATGTCTGTTAGCTGCTGCTGTCCTCCCTGCTATCCAGTGACTCACCAACCTTTGGATGACGGGAGACAAGGTTAAAAGGGTCTTTGATTACAACAAACTTCAGTTTCATTTTGAGTCACAGCCAAGTTTGCCATTTCCTCTTTATTAGACAGGACATTCACCCTCCTAGCCTGTCAGTGGTTTAAAGGTCTGAGAATGCAAAATGGATCTTTTAAGTTACCTGTTCTCTGCAGTCTAAATGGATTTAGCATACATCTCTTAGGCTCTGAGCAATTATAGCCCCTGTGAAGCCCTTTTATTCTCTCTTTCATCCTGTCAGTTTTTCCCCAGTCTATGTCCTGCTCTGTCTCCTCCTCTGCACAGGCTAGTATGTGGTGTTTTACTGAGGGGCAGCAATGCACACAGGCATAATAATAAATCTCTCTGAGAGATGCACTGTTGCCAAGACAAGCACAACCTCTGGAGCCCATTTTAATGGCTTGTAAGGGTATATTACAATATAACTCACCTGTTTATCAGATTAATAGGCAGTGGAAGAGGGAGAAATCAAATATATTGGTTAAGTAAAAGTTGTAATAATACGAATTGTAAGTAATAGGAACTTTAGAAGTATCAGCAGTAAAATATATTAGATTAAAAGTAAAAGAAGTTATTTTCAGAATCTTTAAATATTGATGCTGTAAGAGCTGTAACAATGATCAGTTAGTCATTTGACTAAATTATTTGAGAACTGATTGATCCTTTAAATGGTTTCTTCCATTAAAAATACCAAATATTACCTAGTTCCAGTTTTTCACTTGAGTGAGGATGTGTTGTTTTACTTGCTGCTAACTAAGTATACTATGTTGTTTTGTTCAATTATGTCTTATTGTCTTAAAGGCTGTATGGTGAAGACAGCCGTTTTCCGCAATATGGACATAACTAACTAACTTAAAATTATCATTAGTTGCAGCCCTACATGTAAAACATATTTTAAAGTTGCTGTTGGTCTAACTAGCCCTTGTCAGCATTGTAAAACATAAAATGTGCATATTTTATGCAAGTCTTGAATATTTTACAAGTTAACGCTCATTTTACATTATGAAGCTAAGAAAATGTAAATGAAATTTCAATATCTAATGAACATTTTTTTGTTTGTTTTCTGTTTAATTGTCGTTGTTTCAGTTTACGGAGGAATACCTGCGGCGGATCCCACGGAATGAGTGGCCACGTGTGATTGTGGTGGCTGATGGGTCATGTGGCGACTCCTGCTCGGTGCTGGGCATCAGCTCTGACTACACTGTGGAGTCCTGCCATGCCTATGGAGCTAATGCAACTATAGAGAGACTAGACCAGAGACAGGTCAGGAGCCACACACACACACACACACACACACACACACACAATTTGTACACATGCATGGACAGATGCACTAATGGATGTATTCACTCATGTGCACACACTGAGGCAATAACCAACAGGTTGCTGTTTGTGTTAAGAATGAAAGCAGTAGAAACAGGATATTGCACGATATTACAGTTTATAGAAGGCAACTTTATTTGTCCTCATAAAGCTGAGTTGAACAAACAGTGATGTGGACCGGCCAATATCAGCTGAACACAATATCTGACTCTCATATTAACACCCAGATTACAGCCAACAGTTGCATCTCGTCACCATCAACATTGTCCCTATTTTTAGTTACTCATTGAATTTGATAAGAGCAGCTTTTCTGATGGAGGTAGGTAGCAATTATTACGCCTCCCTGGCCAGACTACTAATCTGTTCCCTGCCAGATGAATATGAATCAAGAAGTCAAACCATATCAGCTGCAATGTTTTTCACGTGTCAAAGGTCACTTTACATTATGTAAGCAGATGGTTCCTTGAATGATGAGTGAGGTTACCAAGAGTCAGCCCATGAAATACTGAATAGATGAATATTGAACACTTCCACAGAGTAACATTTATTTTACTTTATTTTACTTACTCTTTGACTGTGTTACATAAAATGCCAACACATCCTCATACCTAAACAACATTATAGGTTGATTTTCAAAGACTCCCCAAATTACACATATGATCGTTCTACTTACTGCCACACGCTGGCGGGTTAATAATTTGACAGTTCTATTTAATAAAACAGGTGCAGTTGTTTTAAACACGTAGTAAACGTTATGAAACAGAACTAGTTTAGTTTAGGCAAGAAAAAGTACTTAGTAAGGGTAAGTAAAACATCAGGAATTGCCTTGAAATGAGTCACGTAAAACTACTAAAATGAGGACGTAGCGTTATGGGCGAGGATGGGCTGAAATGGCAGATTAAGAAATAAAGACAATGAGAAATGTGTAATATTTGGAATACTAGTGCAGTGCACCTTGAAAATGTGCCTGTTTGGAACGGGCAATTGCTTGGCCTTTGGTATTGTTGCTTGTAGAATTCTTCAAAACAAATTGTACCCCAAAATTACTTACAGAAGGACCCCAAACCACTTACTGTAATATGCAATTCCACTGTATAGCCTACTACTGACTTACAGTGTAGGCTACGTCTACATCAGAGGAAGACATTGAGTCTGATGAAAACTGATGTGTCTGCCCGGTTCAACCCTGAGATTTTCTCGCATTGCACAGCGCTGTGAAGGAATAATCTCTGGATTACGTTATGTTCTGCCAACTCACAGCAACTTAATACAGTAGCAGGAAAACGGTAAAAAGCTGTTGTAAAGCGTTCTGCATGTGGCGTCTGCGTGTGATGTGCAGGTTACCTTCCCCCCAAACACGGACACACATATACAGCTATGTCTCGCTGCCACTTGTCTGTAGCTGGCTGTGCCAATGCTCCGCTGCTCTCTGTGTCTGGTCCTCAGGGTGAGAGGGGGGAGTGGCCAGCAGCTAAAGCGGCAAAAGCCAATGTGTGCTTCTTTTACCTATATATTTAATGATATCTTTTGCATTATTAATCCAAACAACGTCAAACTTGGCACTGCACTTACTGCCTGTGCCCATAGCAAGACACCTGTCAAGTTTGAAATCCATTGGACTAACGGTTCGAGAGATATGCACATACAGCCGACCAGCCTTTGGTGCCTTATTCAGGCAGGTGTATTGTTCAGACAGACTGATAAAAACAAATCACATCCCTGCTGGTCCACTGAGGTGGAGGCATTGAAAAGACAAACACATGCTTTTTACAGAAGTAGTCTGCTCCTTATCCTGCACATATCTCAACATTTAGCCACTGTTGATAATCGTATTGTTCATAGAAATTGACTTGTGTAGAGGAAAGGTTTTCTCTTATGAAGATGTATAGAGTGACAATCTGTATAAAGAGAGAATTAGTTTGGAGAAAAAAAAGAAACAGGTTGAGGTAAAAAAGCTTCCAGCCTAGTATTGTCTAATATCTGAACACAAGCATAGTCTCCCTTGTTATTTTATGCCACCATAACCATTCATGTCACATTCCCTTTAGTGGCTGTTTATCTGCCTTTTATTGGCCCCTTTTCTCACTGGCTGTTTCCTGTACTGATTGAATTTACCTCCCAGGATATGACCTGGTTGTCCCCACCATCTCTTCCATCCCCTCGCAGTCGCTGCTCTGTTCGCTCTCTCTCTCCCTTGGTTGTGCTAAATGCTGCCGGATCCCACTTGGCTGGTTTATGTCATTGAAAAGAAAATTGATCAATTCTTGCTTGAGGGAAAATGGAGAGTCATTACCAGATTGAACCACTGAATAACAATCAAGCTATTCTTAATCATGAATAAACTCAAGTGACAACAGCCCCACATGCAGACATGGTTTATGTCTTTTCACCACATAAACATCACGTATGTTAAGAATTAGATTTACTAGTAAGCAGATATATTGTTAAAGTCCAAATGATGATATCAAATATGACACTAAGCTCATTGCTATATCTGAAATGATTTGATCTCTTGCCACCCCCTTTCTCTCTCTCTCTCTCTCTCTCTCTCTCTCTTAACTGCAGGTACCCACTCCTGAGATCCGTGCCCACAGCCTCTACTTCGACCTGTCCGCTTACGGAGTGGAGGCCCCCCGAGAGCACCGAAATGCCCAGGCCAAACCTGGCTTCCACGTGAAGATCTATGGCACCTTCAGAAATCGCTACATGGCCCTCGCCTGCCCCGCCTCTGACACAAAGATGGTTCGCTTCCTCAGGCACACAGCCAACTCATCTGTGAGAAGACTCTTTTGATCAAATCTTTTTTTTCTGAGCTTTGTTTACTACTTGTTGTTGTTGACTCTAGTTGTAAAGAATATGCAGCTGCATTTCCATGTTAATGCCAGGGAAAGACAGATAATAATAACTCTGGCCACAGCGCAGTGTTGCCTTCTCTAGCTACTTATTCCTCGCCTTTTATTCAGCAAATGGCCTTAGTGCACTAATGTGAGAGTCCATTAGGGTCTGTATGTGAGTGAATGTTTGTGAGTGTGTGTGTTTAAGTCTGTGGATGTATTTGAGAGAGAGTGTGTGCGTGTGTGCGTGTGTGTGTGCGTGTGTGTGTGTGTGTGCGTGTGTGTGCGTGTGTGCGTGCGTGCATGTGTGTGTGTGGTTTTAAAGGCCATCTGTACCCTGCTGTTACACATCAGTGAATACATTGTTTGTTCCTGTGCTCAACAACAGACTGTGGATGCATTTACCACCGCTGGGCAATCAGTGTTTTATTTATTCTAGGTTTTCATGTCAGCTACTGCTCTGGTCATGCGTAGCCTGTAGCCGCAGTGTGTAGTCCACCCACAGGTAGCAAGACCATCCTTGTTGCTATGTGGGTGGCCATTCATATCCACTGTTACTTGGTAACAGATGACTGTGCAAGTATACGTAGAAGAAGAGCAGAGTTTAGCAGGGAGAAAGAGCAACAATGGTGGAGAGAGGCCTGTCACTCAATACCCATAATGACTGTGGAATCAAGAGAAGGAACACAGCAGCTTTTCTTCTTCAGTGTTCATGCGTCAACATAAAATGAGGCAGTGCTTTAGTGAGTCACAGTTGTATTGGTACAGATAGAAGAAAGGATGCAACGGAACCTGTTACTTCAGAAGTTTGACTTGTTCTTAACCTACAGTAAACTGTTAAAAGACCAAGTTTGAATTAGGGCTGCAACTAATGATAATTGTCATTATTGATGAATTAATTACAAGAAGATGTGGTTAAAAGTTAGAGAAGTGGACCTTTAATGATGCTACAAATGATCTGTCTCTGTTTTGCTGCCCAGATCATGAAGAACATTTTCCACCAATCCTTCAATGTCTATAAGACGGACATAGAGCCCCGTCTCAACGACGTGACGCTCCACCACATGCAGTGCAGCCGTCGTCTTTTTGAGATTCAGTTATCACACCGACGCATCAGTGCTGCCTACATAGAGGGGGACAATGTGGCGGTCACTGTGGAGGGGGAGGCGGCACGCGTCCTCAACTTTGACACAGGTACACATGTCGATAAAACACCAGTTATTGCATTGCAGAGAATAGGAAGGAATATCTGCCCTAAACACAGTACAAAATTCCAATATGTTTTCATTTAAAGCAACACCAAAGCACTTTTCCTCTTCGGTCCCCCTACAGGTTGGAAGCGGAATTGTCCATTACCGCTGTCGTATGTCTCATTCGAACTACAGATCCGCTCCCCGATCTGGCAAACTTGCATAGTGCGGTTATAGCCGATAGAGGGCCGTAAAGCAAATGCAGAAGTGCCGTTCACCCTGTTATGAGTTGATGAACCACTGAAACAATTTTGGAAACATTATTTTAAGGTACAAAAGAATCTTTGGTGTTGCTTTAAGCCATACACTTTAGGGCTACAGTATTCTTATCATTAGATCGATTTTATTTGAGGCATGTATGATGTCTGTGATTTATATTTTCCCTGTCCTTTCCCTCTTCGTCCTCTTCATCCTCCAGGTTGTGGGGTGAATTTAGGTATGCGGGGTCTGGAGTCCATGGGGACGTTCATTTACCGGACAGCCACCGCTGTGGACCAGAATGATATTCTAGAGGCACTGTCGGCTAAGATGCAACACTCAAGACAGGTGGCTGAGACCTTCAAGCTGACAGACCTGGCTCAATCAATGTATGAATGAAACACGATGCCGACCTGGTGAATGCATAATGCCACCGAGTGGAAAGTGGGGGTGGATTATTTGCTTTTACAATAAGAGCTGTGAACAGATGGATAATGGACGTAAACATGTAAGTCTTTGTGACATAGAGTGAGTGGATCTACAGTATTAGTAATGGACGGAGCGAGAATAGCCAAGGCCACATTTGGTACAATACTTTTGAAGCTGTTCTGATTTTCAGGTTGCAAAGCTTGTCAACACAGCACACTGTGGCAGAAAGAGATATCATCTTTGACTGTTGCAATGAAACAATATGACTACTAATGCACTGCACCTTGGATTTGGATTCCTCTGTAAAGTGTGACAATGTAGGGGAAAGAAATCTAGCCTGAAGAGGTTAGGAGTAGTTGGAATAAATGAAAACTCTGATCCTTATTATTTTCATCACTATTGTCTTCTCCTGTTTCTTGGGGGGAAAAATTGACTGGATTTCCAAAGTCTAGCCGATTGTGCTCTCTGGACATCAGTGGTGCTTGGGGAAATGAGCAAAGTGGAAAGAACTTAAGATGTGTATTGTGCCGTAGCAACATCAGCTAGAACTGAATAACGTATAAAACTGTAATTGTCCTTGTAGAATCAGATGAAACCCAAAGTGTAATTATCAAGCTATTGTCTTTGTGTTTTTTTTAAATTGTTGTGGTAATTGTGGTGATGGCATTATAATGTATAGATTGGCCTATTTTGTGTGCTGCCTTGTAAATCAAGATTGTTGGTGTATTTCTAATCAGTCCCTCCAGGATTACGCGACATCGCAATCTCAACAATTCACGCAAATTCAACCAATCACCGTGAATTCGGTGTGACTCGCAATTTTGACCAATGTGATCAAAAACTGGAGTTTCCCACGACTTCAACCAATCACAGCAGTCCCACGTGCCAGACTTTGCGTCAGTATGTGACTCTGAGAGCCAATGACCAAGCGGGAGTGAGAACGGGTTGACGTAACACACGTTTGTTACCGAATTAATTTCCCTGTTTCTGATATGAAGACAAGACGTGAACATCTCACATTTACCAACAATACGTACAGCGAAAGACCGTGCAAAACATTTCAGACCGTCCTGCCAACCTATATACATTTTAACATCAATGTACGCTGTAACGATTTTTAACTGCTGCTGTATCAATCCTGTCGGCTCTCTGCAGTGGGCGGGGCTGCTGCTCAATCTCCCCAACTGATGCTTGCACTCACACAAACGCACACGGTGGATGCAGGAAAAAAAACGGAGATGCATGACGGATGACCTAAATTGAGGACAGCTACGCTCGTTATTGTAAGTGCAATGATAAGTTAAAGTCCAGTAAGTAATGTTACTTTTGTTTGTTGTAATGTTTATATCAAACCGTATGAATGTGTGTCCCAGGCCAGGATATGAAATTAACTGACAATGTAAAGATCAACAAGCCACTGACACATATGTTCATATTTGATTCATTCAATAAATAATTATATTTTGTCTTAAATCCACCTGCCATTTTCATATTTTACCAACATTTGCAGCATCCTGAGCCTTTTTGGTAAGGTTACTAGGAAAACTCAGTCCAGAGTAGTTTTATTCTCCCCGAAACATGGTTCCTTTGTATTTTTGAAGAAGTATACCAAAAAAAAATCTCTCTCTTTTTTTTGTTGCAATTTTCACTGTCTCTCGCAACTTCATTGCAACAAAAATACATAAGACATTGCAACTTTTATCGCAAATGTTACAAAAGCAAAATCAGGCATTTTGGGCGGCAACAATCTCAAAAAAGGCCGCAAAATCCTGGAGGGACTGGCTGCAACCATACTATGGGCCAACTGTTTTATCAAAAATCATTTTGCTGGGGTTGTTACATTTTCACTTACCTTTTTGTATTTTGCTCCAGGTGAAGGGATTCAAGTATCCTCCTTAAAAGTATGAATATGAAATCAGATGAAGCACAGTATCCCAGGTTGAAAAGAAGTGCTCTTAATTCAATAAATAAAATGTAATAGATATTTAAATAGTATGTTTATAGTACATTTGTGTTCTTTATGTGATTACTTAAAGTGCATTAAAGTTACATTCTCTTGCACTTTAACATAATACTCAAAAGTATACTTTAAATACTTGTGTAATTATTTTATCCTTAATTATGATTTTAAGAAATACAATAAAACATAAGCATATTGTTGGCAACATTTTAGTGTATTTACCCAAAACATATTGTTTTCACTCTTACATATACTACCATTTAGTTTGACTTGTGTGTAATAATTGTTTTAAATATATTTATACAATTTATTGAATTTCTACCAAAACATGCTTTCATTTATTATGTAATGAAATTGTGCTTCAGGGTGCTTTTTTAAGCATATTTTAATATATTTTATTAAAGCATATTCATTTACATAAAGTTGAATACAGTATAGGTATAATTCATGCTAATGCATTTTTACAATGTGCCTGCCTACTTCTAATGGATTATAATAGACTGTAGTTGTGTCAACTGCGCCTTAATGTGGTCATAACTGTACTTTATTATGTACTACATTATTTTGTAGTTCAAATATATTTGTCTGTACTTTAAATAAGTAAATAAAAAAAGGTTTATTTTATTAGAATTTAAAATACATTTTTGAAAAATACCTTTACTTCACTCAAGCTATAGCTTAGCTGTACTTCCTAAGAGCATTCAATCTTTTGTCAAAACATATTTTCAGAAAATGTGCATGAAATACTTTGTAATGCAATTACAAAACAAGCTTAGCTGTATTTCACCAAAAGTTTAATTTCAAACATACTTCAAAGTATTTTTTTTAAATTAATTTCATTCAGTCTTAATGCAATATCATGCAACATTGCTCTTCATAACATTTAAATATATAATATGTAACTTTTCCGCATTAAAATGTCTAAAAACGACTAGACCTTAAATATTTAGCTGAGCTGTATACTTACATTATTCCAAATGTTTCCAACAATTGTCAAACCCAGAGAAACCTGTATTTTTAGTCAAGGTACAGTAACGGTGTGTTTCATTTGGGCGCCTGTCAATGGGGTCATATCCCCTTTACCCCCTCTAGTTGCTCTAACTTCTGGAAATGAAACATCAGAGTGTAATTTTAAATTAGATAATGTCACAGAATTACTCAGTAACAGTAATACAGCATTTTTCCTGCCACATAGCATCATTTTTCATCAATTCCATGCCATTTTCCTACACAGTAATCCAGTAGACACCTCATGTATTAATATGATATACATCAATCCAGTTTGCTACAATATGCTACCCCAACTAAATGCTAAATACTTAGACACGTGGCTCATGCCAGCTACCAAGCTAATGCGTACATTAACATTAAAATTTTACAACAACGTTCAACATGCTCATGAAGTTATTTTAGCCATACATAAGTAATACTACTACTAATAATACTAATGTAGATACTGCTTTATAACTCTAATACTGATAGCTTGTGAATATGTCTGTGCTTTAGTACGTCAAAGCCCTTTGGGAAACTGAGTGAAAAGGAAATTAAATTTGGATTTACTATCTGACGGGGCAGACAGAGCAGAAGCAGCTGGAGCGCTGTCAGGTACAGGAGGAACAGGCTAGACGCTCACACTAGCAGCATGTCTTTGGTTTTTGTTGTTTTTTTACATTGGGAACATGGTGTGGAGCCCTGGCTCTTCTGACACATACACACAGCAGACTGACCAAACTGAGCATCCAAATCTGTGACAACCCTGACATCTGCTGGTAAAAAGCATGAACTGAACTAACCATCAGCTTTTAGCCTTGGAGTGAAGTGACTTTTTGTACTCTGGCCCATTTTAAGAAGCTCCTCTAATTGCGGTTGAGAAGTGATCCCTCTTTAGTTTCAGTTTTGAAGAAAAACTATGTGTATGTATGCGCTTTGCGTCCCTCTGTACCCAATCATTCTGGTGTCAGATTCTTGTCACCCAGTGAAATAATGTGACCACATAACATTCAGCATGCATTTGGGTGGTCATTAAAAGGATGGATTTTGAAAAATGTGAACCTATCTTTAAACAAGAACTCACATGCCCATATGTAATTTGAAACAGTTTTGGTGTAATCTTTACTCCTTTTAATACTGGCAACTAAGAGATCCAAATGAAGTTGGTTTCTACCAAAATTTCAGCCATTTTAGTTTAAAATTCCCTCTTTGTGTTTTCCCAGACAGTGTTTCTGTGCTGAGCTGTGGTGGAATTATACTGATAGTTGAAATGTCATACAAAACAAAACCCTTTTGAAAAATACTCACTTGATTTGTCTAACTCAGGCTGCTGAAGTCCAATATTAGCTTTAGCTAAACTTTGGAAATATTTATGACCGATAACTATTCCAATCTTCATCTGAGCATGTGCGTATTGTATAATACATCAGATGTTTTCCATTACATATTATAATAGACAACCACTTGTACTCTAAACTCAGGTGTAATGATATTTGTCCATGTTTAACTCTGGGATGTCCACTTTAAAGTCAGCTGTCTGAGGGAAAGTACAACCTTTAATTAACATGCTTAACCATTTTCAAACGGTTCAAAAGCAGCTGCAGTGAGTGCTTCAGGGCAAAGGACCCACTTTTGTTGGTTGTGTCAGCATGCTTTGGAGGGCCAAGTTACTGCTCTACTTACAGTAGATGTCGCTGTTCTCACATATTCGGACCCACCAAGGTTTTCTGTTTCAGCACAAGGTACTGGAAGCATTCCTCAGAGATTTTGTTCATTTTGACATGATAGCATCACACAGTTGCTGCAGATTTGTATATATCCCCCACACCATCCTTAAAGGTGACATCTAACGCTAGTGACTAAACTAGCTTTAACTTCCGAATGTGGGTCCAATTTTGTAAGTTCAAAACTAGCACAGGCAAAACCATCTCTAAATGAAAAGCTCATTTTAGCAAGATATTTGGTCTTGCAGCAGATATTTTGGGAGTAAAAGGTCTACCTGTTCGTATCTGAATTGTATTTGCCACAGATTTAACAGTTCACTGGATGGATATCAAGATTTGAAAATATTGAATGCTAAATTAAATTTGATTCAAAGGCTGATGTTTTTGCAGTGTGCTAAACAATGATATGTCTTGACTGTAGACAACACAGCTGAGAGAGAGTGACCTGCTGAGATCTTTTCAACTGCTCCGTGCCAACCTGTCCAACCCTCGAGCCTCATAGACAACTTCAGGCTCTCCCTCCCAAAGCCGTTTGCTCTGTCTAATTAAAAACATTCATCTGCTAGCTGTGCCCTCCAAGGTCAATAGTCTGGACCTCTGAACCGGGCCTTGCTGTAGCACAAGGCCTTTCATTAGATTAAACACAATAATGAGAAAATCTTTTATCTTTGCATATAATTAAAGCTTGGATGAAGGACAACTTAATCAATGATGTGGAATGACAAGTTCGTAAATGAATTAGACCTGCCAATGGGGGCTTGGCTGCGATCAATAACAAATGTTAAGCACAGAGTGGATGTGTTGTAATCACAGCAATGAGCATCTATGAGTCCAAACAAGAACATTTGATGCGGTTGGCATAGACTAAGATTTAACAGAACTACTGTGTGTGTGTGTGTGTGTGTGCATTACTGTAAATGGGCAAAGCATCAGATTTTACAGAATCTGTCAAATCTTACTTTTCATTTAATTGAAAGACATGTAAAGAATATCTGTGTCTATACTACTGATCAAGAGGTGCATTTTACGCCTTTTTTGGATGACTTCAATTGAGCCCAATCGCAACACATGCAACATCTTATTTAAATAGCATCATCTAGCCATATGATGGCAGTGTTGTCCTTTGAAATAACCTCTAGGCTATCTCTGAGTTTAGCAGGTGGGGAGCCAAAAAACAAAACTGGAAGAGAAACTGGAGGGATTGTAGATGGGATAGAAGAAGATTGTGCGGGTTCTGTGTTCTGTTCATAAAATAAATTCATTCATTTTTGATTAAAGCAAATATATTACTGTATTTTTGGGTGGGATAATCCGTCACACTGAATGCAACTTGTCTGATGCAAAAACTTATTTACTCTCTGACCTTGGCTGCACACATTTTCAGGATCAACTGAATAATTACAGTTTTTGTGTGTGAAAATAGAAATGGTCATCTTCTAAAGTTTGCATTGCTTCGTGTAGGAGAAGCTTGACATGCAGCAAAAAGAAGAAAGTGGTTTTCACGGGTTCTCTACTGGCCGTGTGAGTTTGTGTGTGAGAAGATGGAAAAGGATGTGAGCCCTAGCTTGTATTGACAAGCCTTCAGTTGCTGTCTGACATACAGACAGGAAGTCACTGTCACATGACTGAGATATCGGCACCTTGTCCGATTGCACAGAGGGCCTCTTATGTATGCTGCCAGCACAAATACAGGCCAAGTCATTCAAACACACACACACACACAAGGCGATAGAGAAAGAGAAAGAGTGGAGGATGATTACAAAGCCAGAAAAAGAGGAAATGTTAAGCCTTTTGTGGACAGTGTTATTTATCTAGGTAAAATGGTTTGCCTAATATCTTATTGGTGAATCATGAAATGTTCTTTTTTTGCATTTGTAAGCATGAAACAGAGCGAGGTGAATCCTGCAGCTGGATTTCTACCTGACTTGGGCGTCTGTCAAACAATTATCAGTTATGCTATCTGTTCAGCTCCTATCTGTCCCATCACACTCCCGCCCAATTTCCCTAAACTGTCACAGCTAATAATTGGACCTCTCTGTCAGGAAGGAAATCAGGCCCGCTGTTCTAGCTAAAACACACATCCCTCACCCCTCCCTTTATCCTTTTTTCTCCCCCTTTTCCTTTTCTCTTCTTCCCGTCTCCATCACCCTGTTCCCCTAATACAGTGGAAATCAGCTCTTCAGATAGGCCACAGCCACCTCCTCCTCCATCTCTTCTTCTTCCTCCCCCCAAGTCAGTGTGTGTGTGTGTGTGTGTGTGTGTGTGTGTGTGTGTGTGTATTCGGGGGGGTGCACGCTGTGTGACAGTGGTAGCCTCAGGGCCAGGTTGCTGTTGACAGAGACGAGGGTCTCTGATTTGAGGAGAGCAGTCACACCAGCGACTGCAGCTGCCTCCACGAGTGACACCTCCCTGTTAGTGGGGGAGATGTGGACACGTGTGTGTGTGTGTGTGTGTGTGTGTGTGTGTGTGTGGCAGTGTTGATGGTGGGGTTGATGGACTGACTGGCTGCCTACAGTGCTCAGGACAAACGGGGAAACTTTCCCTGATTAGCTGACAGGCCCTCGTGTTGCACACCTAACTGGGCTTCGGCTGGTGCTTGGACAAAGTGCAGAAGAGGTGACGGCAAGAGAAAGAAGAAAGCGACAACACAAGTCAAGCAGGTCAGGGAAATAAAAAGAGGCAGAAAGAGGAAACTAAACAGCACCCAGTCCTAATGTGTCATGCTTGTGTGCAGCGTGCATACATGTGTCTCCAGAGTCCAGGCTGTGTAGATCACCATTCCACCTAATCTAATTTCTTTAATGTGATCCCCTGTCCATCCTCTGACGGCTTAATAGCCATTATTTGTGGGTCCCTTCAAATAAAGGCTCAGCAGTAAATTGCAGTCTGTGGAAATCGAGATATAAACGCCACCCTGCATTACTGTATAATATCTTTCCCTTTAATTAACTGAAAGCCATGGTGACATTTATTGGATTGCAAGTTACTTGTTAATGGCAATAAATTGCGAAACAAAAAAAAGAATCATTGCTTATTTTACATCAATAATTTGTGGACCTTTTGCTAATGATTATTCATTACTCGCCTATGGGGACTGTAGTGTTTGGTGAGCTAAAGTGAATGAAGAATGTAAAGATTTAAGTGGGCAGCATCTACTTAGTGTTATGGCTTTGGTGCCGTGCATGAAATGGCTCGCTCTGTTGCTGTCCCTTTACCGTGTCTTCTCTATCTGGCTTTTGGTAAAGAACGTGTTCGGTGAAATTTATTGCACTCCATCAAGCTGAACTACTTTTAGGGAGAAAGTGTTACTCATCTGTGTTAGCATTTTGCTTGCATAACGATATCCTCACCACGGCGATGGAATAGAAAACTGAAATCAGTTCAGTGTGCTGTTCAGTGTGCATGTTTGCTGTGTTTTTGCTGAGGGTTTTACATCGACAGCAGCATGGCATGCATTTGACAAATTCATCATTCAACAGACATCTGTGCCTGGAGTTTACTCCTCTTCATCACAGTACGTCAGATGTAGAAAGTGTTTTATTACTGACAATGAATCAGAACCTGTATTTTCTGAATTATTTAGAAATAATACACTGTATAATTTAGTCACCACTAGCATATTGGGAAGCAAGATATTCATTGTAACTGAAGTACAGCAATACATTTAAGCAAAAATTCTAGCTGTGATTTGTCAAAAATACTTACCATTACCCATTGTAAGTGATTGTAAGTGCTTTTTTTGATAAAGAGGAAAATCATTCTTAATTGCACACTTTACATCACATTTTATATATAAATTAAAATTAATCGTTTCATAAAAAGTGTCACTTCCTTCACTGTTGAAGGAATCCTCTGCGGATCCAGGAAGGATAGACTAGCTTCACTGACTGACTACAGATTTAAGAAGGTATTCATCTATTTTTTAAAATTAATAATCCACAAGCGTATTTGTGTTGACATGGCAACATACAGACGTCAAGGCCTCCATACTTTCCGTCTTTAGTTTGCCACTACTTTCAACAAAAAGCATTCCTGCAGTGAAGGAACCAATTTCCCTCTGTAGTGCCACTCTGTGTGTGCGTTACTCAGTTGCTACCAGCTTGCTATTTGGAAGAACATATTCCCTGTCGTAGTGGGCACCCGTCAGAGGGGCGGGAGGCTCCCATCAGGCGCTGCCACTTGCCTGGTGCTGGCATTAATCTGGCATGGAGGGAACGGAGATCTGACAGGCCTGCCACAAAAATCAGACCCTTCAGACGCCAGGAAAAGAGAGTTACTCCCCCAGCCTTTCTTTGCATGCACACACAAACACAAAGTCAAAAAGAGCAGTCGGTCAGAGTGTATGCATGCAGCTAGGGCCTGTCAGTGCAGATCTAGTTGATGAGGCTCTACAAAGAGAGAAGGATTGGGGAGGAAGAGATTGGCAAGGAGAGGGGAGGGAAGACACAAACACAGTTTAAATGATGATGGGACATGAGCGGGAGAGCCAGCTCACACTCGGCCTGGTGAACCCTCTGCTCTCTATTTACTCTGGCTCTACGGTAACCTCTTCACGTTGCCATTCTGCCCCTGGGTGATTGCCCGGGTTATCCTTTCTTCTGCATCATCTGTTGTCTCCCAGTTGTGAATATGACCAGAGACAGGCTCTGAGAGAGACGTCCCTCTACACCGATATCACGCAGTGTCAAATGACACACTTGTCTCAAATGCCTCCTACTCATCCCTTCTGATGCCTCCCATCAACCTGCGAATGAGCAACTGTGACAGGGAGAAAGAGAGAGACAGAGGGAGACAGAAAGGGAAGAGGAGAGGGGGCGAAAGAAGGGGGCATTAGAGAGAGCTGTTTATTTTGCAAGGCTGACAGAAAACTCCCCGAAATGCTGAGTTGGGATCACGTTGAGTAACATAGACTGTGACTTTTTAGGGGAGAAACAACCTGCTTTGGTAAACTTGGAATGACTTTGGAATAATCTGGACCGTCCTCCTCATATTGTGGAATGTCAGAAGATAAATGCACTTCAGCAGTTCATAACTGCACTATAGAGCAATATACAAACCATCTGAAATGACAGGTCAATCTCAAAATTTCTGCAGTTCAAAATGTCATCTCTGTTACTCTTTCTCTCCATCTCTGTCTCACTGGATCAGTTTTTTATTGTGAAGCATTTATTTTCCTGTATGTGTGCAGGCTTGTGCAACATTAACCAGAACCAGCTCAGCGCTATCAGTAGGTTTCGGAGTAAATCTAGACCACCCTAAGATACTCTTGAAGATGAAAAAATTAAGGCACTCTAAGGCAGACCAAGAAGGAAAACTATATAAAACGTCTTTGTTTAGTTGGGCTTATCAATAATTTAAAATGCTTCAAAAGGGCTTCATTAGGGTGGTGATAATGAAAACAGAAACATATGATATGCTTCTTTTCTATCTTATTATTACTAGATGAAATAATATTCACTTTATAGTGCACCAGTGGTAATGATGATGTTTTATTGTCTTCACCCTGATGAAGACTGTGAGGTGACTGCATTTTAAACCATTAATATGCCTGATGGAATAAAGGATTTACACAGTAAATGTTGTTGTCCCTGCTCTGCCTAAAGGCCCGGTCACACCAGAGAGCCTAAATTATCTGCATTTTTTTTCATTTTTTTGAAGATTATTTTTTGGGCATTTTCAGCCTTTATTTTGAAAAAACAGCAGAAGACATGAAAGGGGAGAGAGAGAGAGAGGGGAATGACATACAGCAAAGGGGTGCAGGTCAGAGTCAAACCCGGGCCTGCTGCATCGAGGAGTAAACCTCTATATATGGGCACTCTACCAACTGAGCTATCCGGGCACCCGTCTGCATATTTTGAATGTAATGTTTGGTCCTAGACGCTTGGTGATGTAGTGACTACTAGCAGGGCTAGTTGGTGAGCTAACCACCAACATGCCAACAAGCTGGAAATATGCTAAATTGGCTTGCTACTGGAAGTTTCAATGTCAAATGTCATGTGACTTACTTTGGCCTTGTAGTCAAAGCCACTGAACAATTCAATTAAAAAAACAAATTGATTTTGTCATGAAATGATGCTGTTTTAAATGCAGGTGTACCAGGGCCTTGAAGAGTGTCTGATGTCTTTTCAGTAACTTAAGTTATGCTATTACAATTCTAGACTGCCGGGGAGGCTGTTCCTCCCTAAGACACACTGAGCTGCTCTCTCATCTCTACTTGTTACTTTTGTATGCATCCTGTCCCAGAAATGCTTGTTACTAATCTAGCTCTGGGGAGTTTACTCCCCGGAGTCCTTATGTTTCTTCTTCGCAGAGCTATGCTCTGCGATTCTCTGCATTTCCCGGCTGCATCCTGCTGCGTCCTGCTGCATCCGCAGCCTCCACCCGTGCTCTGCAGCGCCACGTTACATCCCGCAACGCCCTGCTGTGATGTTCATACGCACAGAGTAGTCAGGATCCGGTATAGGAGACTGCACTACTCAGTATGACACGATGTGCCCTGCTATGACATGAACATGTGACTTCTAATGTGACTGTTATCACCACTGTTCATCACGCCCCCAACCGGCCCGTCAGACACCGCCTACCAAGAGTCTGGGTCTGCCGAGGTTTCTTCCTAAAAGGGAGTTTTTTCTTGCCACTGTCGCAATAGCCACTACTAATGCTTGCTCTTGAGGGAATTACTGTAATTGTTGGGGTTTTGGAATTTATAGAGTGTGGTCTAGACCTACTCTATCTGTAAAGTGTCTCGAGATAACTTTTGTTATGATTTGATACTATAAATAAAATTGAATTGAATTGAATTGAATTGAATTGAATTGAATTGAATTGAAAAATTGAATTGAAATTGAAATTAACTAACTGTCAGGCATTTGGAAATTTAATGTAATCTGGCATATATTTCTCAAATGTTATCTAACAACCTGAGGCAATAATTGAATGAGTAAAAAGAAAAGATCCCTAATTAGATAACACAAAGTTAAGATAGACACCCTTCAAGTCCTTTTTAAGTAAATAACAGGCTTAAATAAAACCACGATAGCTTTACGTGGAATCACGAGCTTGTGGCAGATAGAGCGTTAAAACCAGCTTTCTTCACGTGGATCTTGAGATAATCCAGAGTTATCCCCACTTCCTTTACATAATATTAGCTTAACCTCCCCTAACACAAAGGGGATAAATCTTATCAGCCATCTGGACCGTGCATTTACAAAATGATCAATTTCAATCAAAGGAAATTAGAGGAGCGCTTGATGTATTTGACCAATAGATCATTGGCCTGCTTTACCTCTGACCCGAGTGTGACGCTTTGTCGGACAATAATCTCTTTAGAATTATTAAAGCATTCAATTAGCCAGATTAAATGACACAGCCAAGAAACATGTTGCTAATACAGAGAGTTGAAGCCGCCGCTGTCTCACAGCCTCTATTCTTCTTTCTGTTTCTCTGCTTTCCCCTCAATCTTCTCCCTGACTCTCAGCTTACTACTCACCTCCCACCCTGTTTTGTAAACTGTCTAGAAGTTTTTTCTGCTTTTCTGTGTAAGCGTGTGTGCGTGAATGCATGCGTGTGTGTGTGTGTGTGTGTGTGTGTGTGTGTGTGTGTGTGTGTGTGTGTGTGTGTGTGTGACAATAGATGCCAAAAACAGGACATTACAGAAGATAATGGAGTGCACAGCATCTCATAGACCCACTACAGTAAGGAACGTCTTTCTTTATTTACACACACACACACACACACACACACACAAACAATCTTAATAATACTTTTTCCACAGTTGAAATAAAAGTTCACAACGCATGGAGTGGTGAAGTCCTCAGTTTTGTCTGAACAGTGTGTCAGTGGGACCTCGTCATTATCCTGTGTGTGTGTGTGTGTGTGTGTGTGTGTGTGTGTGTGTGTGTGTGTGTGTGTGTGTGTGTGTGTGTGTGTGTGTGTGTGTGCGTGCATGCGTGTGTGTGTGTCCTGCTCCAGCCTCAGCCAGCGACATCACAGAGCCTGTATAAACTTGAGTCCCAGGGGCTATGTTATACTGTGTCACTGGACCGGCGCCTCTGTGCTTCTTCCTCCACCAAATATTCTGGGTACTATGGTCACCGGCTCATAATCAAACCTCAGGGGTCCTCTACTCATGTACAGTACACACACACACACACACACACACACACACACACACACACACACACACACACACACACTGTGCAATAAGGTATGATATGTACCATGTATCCACTTGCATATGTGTGTTAATGCTACTTATTCATAATAAAGACAAACTGCATTTATCGTATGAACATGAACACATGAATGCAAGCATGTGTGAATGAATGCTTCAAATGGGATGACAGAGTTTAACTATGCCACATTTACATATTTGGTCCACACAGTTATATTACATTACTGTATATTTGAACTGAAATGAGACTGTAGACCATGTAGAATAATAAAAGGGATTATCTGTTATTTGATTAGAGCCTGATTATATATATATGGTTATTTCCATTGAGAATAATGTACTGTTCTGGTAAAATTTTCTAACCTAAGTTGCATTTTTAATGGCCTCCGTACAGTAAATGAATAAGTCATTTTACACGTTTCCATGGAGTTCAGTATTATATTAGTCTATTTGAAATTCAAAACATAGTGTTATGGTTATGGGATGAAAATATGATTTTTTTCTATCGCAACATAGATTTTTTTCTATTCAACAAATTGAAAGATCATTAATGAGTAGAAATGCTATTGGCCATCCTCAAACTCCCAAACTGTGCAATGTGCAATGAAGTACTGTGTTTAAAAAAAAAAAAAAAAAATAGCTCACTAATACAAGAGCCATTCATCAGAATTTCTTTGTTTGGAAGGTTTATTTAATGAAACTAAATACACTGGCTTATATGGAGTAGTGAACAAGGTTCATTTTTTATTTGTTTGAGTTGTTTGAATGGAATTGATTCCGAACATTCAGCAACATCTGAAATTATTTTATTTATATTTTATCTTCTTAAAATGAATCTAGTATATTTTAAAGGCAAATAATCAGACAATTGGGGACCTTCAAAAAAAGAAGAAAAAGAGAACAACAGAGGTTCAGACCCCTTGTTTTATTTTAAAGTCACCCCAGTGGATTTCCTGCAAGATCTCCATTAACAATACACTGAAACAGGTGCTAAACTTCCCACCTCTCATTAATTTTTGGTCTTTAATTTCACACGCCTATGTGGTTGTTACACACACACACACACACACACACACACACACACACACACACACACACACACACACACACAGTTTGAGCCATAAACCTCTTTCTGCCAGTGGCTGATGCACGGCACCCTGTTGACACACACTAACAGTGATATATACCAGTGGATGAATCTCTAATTAAGCTTTGGCAGGGACTCTGCAGTTACTTAGTGCCACACTTCATTATCTTCACATACTCCTGCTCTAATGCTACAGGCCCATCGTTGATTTAAGGTAACGTACAAAATCTCCACACTACATTGCATCTGTTTCTTCTCTTGAAACATTTTTAGTAGTCTGAGATTTATATAACGTTTGGTTTCAGTGAGTTTAAATTTAAAGAGAAAATCTAGGATTTATTTGACCATCTAAAATTGAGGATATAGTCTCATATGTTACCAAAACCATATGATTCTACATCTGATGAAACATAAAGTTTTTTTTTTTGTGACTTTCAACCAGAGGAGGCATGCTGAAATTGCAGAAAAACATGACTTCAAGTTTCCTCTTGAAGAAAAACACACCAGCCAATTTGCAGCAACTGAAAAAGCCCTTACTGTCTGATACAATAGACAGCATTATGAAACAGCTTTTGCTCCTGGACTCGGCAGCCAATCAGTGAGTTGCGTTACATCTGATCGCTACATGCACCATGACAGGGAGAGTTCAAGAGTCCTGACCTGTGATGATGGCTGGGTTGACAGATGTCATGTCAACTTTGTAATGGGTCTGTTTTAATGACAGTGAGTCACCGCTTGTGTATACGCAGGGTCACTGTTGAACACACACTGGATCACTGTCACACAATTTTCATTCTCCTCTGACGCAATATACTGTAACAACTTGTGATCCTTCTGTCACTCAACATGACAATGTCCTGTCGGCCTGCTGGAGAACTAATTCTTGCATGAACTAGTAAAAACACAAACACAGTAAAAATACTAAGTGTGTAAACACTGCACATTGTGATCATTAATGGAGAGTAAAAAAAATAAAACTCAAAGGTAATCCCATGTCATACCCCATTTTGAAAAAATAAAAATACTCAGTGATGCAACTTTTCACCAATGAACTATGTCAAAATTCTGCAACCTGTCTAATATATCTGAGTTTCTAACACAACCTATCACAGTTTAATTTCCATTATCTGTATGTCCATAGTACACTGAATTCTCTCTCTTTTTCTTTCTGGCTCCAGGCCCATTTCTCTCTCAACCGTGGCCTTTTTTTACATCATTGTTTGACCAGTGCGGAGGCCTACATGTGTCTACAACCCAGAACAAACGAAATGAAGACTACAAATGAATCACAGGGGGTGTGAAATTCTTTAAGAAGTGTTAAATGCTGAGTTGTGTTAAATTACAACCAAAGAAAGAGACTCTCTAAAGAATTAGCACTTAATTAGGTCTTAATTAGCATAATTATGCATGCTAACAGTGTCTCGACAGAATAGCAGTTGTCAGGAGGGTTGAACCATCTGTAACGGCAGAGGATTAATACATCATCTTTTATATCCAACAACGTTTTACCTCTTCTATCTCAAAGTGCTTTTCATTAATCAATTTCGCTTTTATTGGAGAGGAAATTTGTCATTTTTTCATTATGTGCCATTACAACACTCCCTTTGCAGCTATAACGGTTCTAATTAGGCCTCAAGTGAATCCTCAGACACAAACACTTGAATGGACAGAAACAGAGATTGTGTTCATACACACACACACACACACACACACACACACATATGCACAATTATAGCAATTGGCAGTGTTGTGTTATGTTGACCGCACTTAACATGGGTGACATGGGCAGGTTCTGGTGCTGGTGAAGAGGGAAGGTTAGAGACAGAGGTAAGGGTGGGGAGAGGCGGGAGGATTGACAATGAGGAGGAGAGGAGTGAGCAGGAGGTGGAGGGGGTTGGTAATCAATGGAAAGTCTTGAACTTAGGAAAACCTTTTCATGTTTGGTAGTCAGACCACCTAAGAGACACCTCCCCGAGCTAGAGAGGAGATGAGGACGAAAAGGAGAAACAAGGAGAAAAAAGTGGAGCCTGTTGGAAAAGGACAAGAGGTGAGATTCACATGAAGAAGCATTTTAACTTTGTAGCAACAATCAGAGGTGTCACTAAGCAACATTTAATTTCATTCTAAATAATGTTGCATTGGCTCCCCCAAAAACCTTCAGTCGCAACTTTAGTTCAAGGTATTTTCCCATTTCTTGCCTCTGTAACTGTAAATAACCAAAGTTATGCCTTGAAATTTTGATTGTATAACAATTATTAAAAGTTCCATTTCAAGGTCACCCACAAGCTTTTCTTGGAGCTTTCAACCAGGTCACACAGTCTTCATCAGCAGATGGAGTTGTCATGGAGAGCTCAATAGCTGTTGTGTGTAATCCACAACATTCAATGTTATCTTAAAACTTAATCTAAAAGTTCATTCTTGACCTTGGAAACAGTAGTTAGACAAAACAATCCCAACTCAAGGTCCACTTACTAGCTTTTTCCAGAGCTCTTCACATTGTCTTCATGAAGGCTAGAAAGTAAATGTTAGTAAGTGATTTGATTTGGGATTTCTTTTCACAAACAGCTCCAGGGACAAGAATGAAGTTTACTAAGCTGAAAGATTACTTTAATCACTGTTATACATGTACAAAGAAGTATCTTGGTATACGACACAAAACTACGAGGGCTGACTTTATGAGAAGGATGTTCATTAGAATTACTGTCTGCTTCATCATTATACAAATTGGCTAACAAATAATTTGGATGTCTTTTCTTTTTGCATTTCCACCTCTCTCCCTTTTCCAATATTCCATCCGAAGAATCAATGTCTTGATGGATAACAAGCATGGCACATCTCACCTTGCTCTTTAGGGAAAGGTGACAGAATCACTCCCAGTGCTGCCATTTCCATCTACCAGCCATGCAACACACACGCTGACACACACAAAGGTGTGGCCAGGGCACATACGCACCATAGCTGCAATCCATAAGAGCCCTGAGCCTTAGGCGACCTTGAGACACTCCACTCACTCTGGCCTTGCCAATAGCATAAGCGTGCGTGTCCATGTACACATTTGTATGTGTGAGTGTGTCAAGCATGTCTCGTCTGCATCCCTTCATTTCACTTAAACATATTCACAGAAACTCTCCAACACTCACTGATATAAAACTCTCCTAGCGGATGTACATGCTAATTCTCTCCATATAGTATTTAAAAGGGGTAGTGGAACACTCGAACAAGGTCTCCCCCTCTCCGTTTCTCCACCGTCTCTCCCCCCATCCCCTTCCTCTCCCAGGCCCACAGGGACATTAGCATTATCGATGAGCTCACCCCGTCACCTCAGACACAGGCTCTTAAAAGAGAATAATTTCATGCAAATGAGATATTGATGAGCTAATGATTAATTGGCTGCCTGACTGTGTTAATATTCAATAGCTGTCATGTAATATGCATTTCTAATGACTCTGTCTCAGTGTGTTCAAACAAATGGGCGACTTTGATCATTGGGGAACTCAGAGGCTTTCCAGCATGTTAGCTCGGGGATAAAGCTTTGCCTAAGGGGTTTGTGCAAACTACCATGGGAATGCAACCACAGAGAAGGTTGCAATGTGTGTGTGTGTGTGTATGTTTTCCTTTTCACTTAGAACAAAGCTAGGAGGATTTTTTAGCTATATAGTATGTACTCAAAATGTAAAAGGCCTTGACATTTGACCCAGACTACTTCACCACAGCCAAATCACAGATGCTTCATCCTTGTGGTATAAACAGGTACAATAGGTTTTCAATAGGTTTTTAAGAATGTCTTAAAATAAATTAGTAATTTTTTTAAATGAGTTAAAATGTTTAAAGAAAATGTGCAATACGCTTTTTGTGATGTCATTTGTTGTGCATATTTGCAGCACCTTGGAAGTTTATTGTATTGTGGCACTGTCAAATTTTAGGGCTACAAAATTAATGAATCTGTTTTTGCCATGTTGTTGGATCTGACACAATTAACAGTTTTCTCTTCATTTTTCCCGATCACTTTTGAATCTGCAGCTTTTCTGTGCACATTAGACAGACTTGATACCTACACATCAAAATCTGTCACTATCAGTTCATCTCAATGAATGCATCATTTTATCAGACATTTACTAAATCCCTAAAAACACACATATTTAACAAGGTAATAAGTATATTTTCCTTACGTGCTGGTGAACTTTGTAAAAACATATTTAGTGGAATAATCTACCTGTTTCTCTGAATGAGATGGATCTTTGAACTCACTGACACATTCTGTAGCTTTGTCTTTGAACCAATCAGATGCATTATTTGAGCAGGAAGTAACCTGGCTTAACTGTCAATCAATAGACATTCACCAGACTCATCTCCAGACATAAAGACTGCTCCATCCCTTTATCTCTTATAACTTCATATCATTCATCATAGATCAACTGCACACTGGAACATTTAAGGAAAGAAATCACAGTTTGATGGCTGTAACAGCTCCCTTTGAACTAATATCTGGTGATTTGACACAGATAACGTCACGGCTGGCACCACGCTACCCATAGCTTCTGCCATTTCTTCCTAATGGTCCTTTTCCTGAAATGTTCTACTAATGGCAAAGTATGGTTTAACAAAAATGGTGTGGGAGGTCACTGCTTTCTTTTTAGCTTCCCCATGGTAAGTGACATGGTTGCTGGGCAAAATTATGCCAGGTCAATTTAGAGTAACTCTGTATATGTGTGTGTGTGTGTGTGTGTGTGTGTGTGTGTGTGTGTGTGTGTGAGAGAGAGAGAGAGAGAGAGAGAGAGAGAGAGAGACACACACTCAGTGAATACACTATGAAGGATGTTACTTAACAGAGTTAACAGACAAGGACAGAAAACATATACTATATGTGAACATGAACATATAGTGCACACACATATGGACACACACACCATCATAGACCACAAGCCTTGATATGATCTTGATATAATGATGTGTTAGTGAAGCATTAGTCTCTTCTACGAATCTATAGAATGTCCTAATCTGTTGTAATCCAAATGTCTTTAATACAATACAATACAATATGAAATGTATTACCTTAATTTTCTGGTAATTTTTCATTTAAGTTCTTATAATAAAGAAAAAAAAGTTTGAAGACACCAAAAAATTGTTCTCCCTTAAATTCACTGGAATTTTGCTCTCACTCCAAACAATTATTACTGTAACAAGTTTGCAACCTATATAATAAATAGTGGTATAGAATGTTCATTGAATGTCACATGCTAAACTATATTGCACATTTAGACATTTAGGAGGGATTACACTGACGAATTGGCCTTAATAATCAACTCGGTATAATTACACAATTACTCAGAATGCACTGAGGCGTGTGTGTGTGTGTGTGTGTGTGTGTGTGTGTGTGTGTGTGGCTGCATGGGGCTATGAGTGTGCCTAATCAGACTGACTGCAACTGCCCTTGGGGACTTGCATGGATCTGTCCAAGTGTCATTCAGTCCGTCCATCTGTTTGTCTGAGGCAAGAGGAGAAATGGTGTGTGTACACGGCACCAATAGCAATACAGGCAAACAGGGTTCAGGATTTGGTGTGTGACGTGGTTGATATAGGACCTAGAGACAAATAGATGGGAAGACAGGACTGGACAGGCAATGGATAAGGCAGACCTGTGGCCAGACCTGTCAACAGATATAGGCCTGCTGACATCTACGAGCGTGTCTGTGTACATGCACACACTTGCAAAAATGGCAGTTGATGGCTGCCACTCAGACGACTAATCTGCCATCAGTTGAGTGACAGGGGAATGTGCTGTTACCCTGACCTGCTCACTTAATCACCAAGTGTCCAATGAGGCTTCCCACATTGTTAGCTGTAAACATCTCTGGTTTTACACTCAGTGAGGGTCAACTGTGTGTGTGTGTGTGTGTGTGTGTGTGTGTGTGTGTGTGTGTGTGTGTGTGTGAAGTAAATTATTTATATTCAAACTTTAACTGTAAACAATTTAGCTTTAATACTGCATAATTTTTTTTGCAGATTCATCAGCTTCATTCTATTGAAGAGTCAGAAGAATTGGATTTCTTGGCTATATGTCACTTTACTTTTTTGTCCCTTAATATATTTTAATTTGAAAAAGGAATAGGATATCGTGAGATTTTGGGACATTGTACACTTTTTCATGTTGTTGACAAATAATAGATGACAAAACCAATACTCTCATGTCTCTACAGTGTAATATGTAGCTGGAGCCAGCCGCCAATTAGCTTATTTTAGCATAAATACTGGAAACGGGGGAACAGCTAGCCTGGCTCTGTCTCAAACCACCTACCAGCATTTTATGATGGATTACGTGTTGGACAATTTCTTGGCCAATAAATAGTCCAGCACATATCCCCTTGTAAAACAATTTTTGTTGAGAATGAATTAAAACAAACATAATAAAAACTATTAATTAAAGGTGGATTTTACCTTTTCAACAGAGCTAAGCTAGCTGTTTTAGATTTAGTAAGACAGAGAAATGAGACGCAGCCTAATTAGAGCAAATTGGCAAAAGCACGTGCATATATTTCAGCATGTGGTTTATTAAATGTCACACTTTTATCTTACTATATTACTTGTATATTTTGATGTACTTGTAAGGATAATAAGTAACAAAACACAAGTTGTTGCAAACCTCCATTCCATTTATTCTGCAGATATCAGTTTCTGTATAGAGTATACAGTCAATGCTCTGTCTTCCAGCCAGGCTATCTTCCAGCCTGTCACTGTGGGTGGACGTAGGGAGAGCCTATACGTCATCAGCAGTGAAAGAATGGAACAGCGTTGGACAGATAAGAGCAACAACATGTTTCCCAGCTGTGATAAATCCTCCGGTCAGACAGCGCTGCTATTTCCCCTCTTTCATATATGGGCCATTTTATTGAATTTAGCCACTGATAAATAAATGGACTGCCACAGACCCGTTTAAGCCTGCCCTGAGGAGGATACTTGGCAGGAGTTTATACAGTTGGCCTTTTTTCGCTCTCTTATGGTAGTGATTTTGTTAGCGATTAGAAAAAGACAGAGGGATATTGAGAAATATAGAGACGTCCAGATAAAATCCTGGATGTATGTGAAAACAATCTCAGAAAGCATTTAATTTCTTCAGGAGCAGTAAACCTCCTGCGTGAATATATGGACCAGAAAGCAGAGACAATTT
The DNA here is from genome assembly GCF_004354835.1 of Perca flavescens. Classification (NCBI taxonomy): domain Eukaryota; kingdom Metazoa; phylum Chordata; class Actinopteri; order Perciformes; family Percidae; genus Perca; species Perca flavescens. The sequence continues at coordinate 26,622,174 of NC_041338.1, forward strand.
TCAGAGTGTTACAAGTAGGCAAGTACAGAAAATGGATTGATGGATAGAAATCTGGACTCAAACTAAACTCTTTTGCTACAGCAAAACAGTTAAGGCACTAGCATGCTCTATCAGATGGGCGAACAGCTTCAGAAACCCCATCCCCCCACACCTTTCTAATTTCAGAATTGTGGGGACTGCATCCGACAGGGAGGGCCAGGTGTGTGGAGGTGAGAAAGCAAGGGTTTAACTTCTTCCTCATGTTGGTCCTTAGATTACCTTGGTCACACACACCTGTATGGGGCTGGTTGGCTGCATTATTTAACCTGCCCACGTAACCTCAGCTGTAGAATTCAGATGAACCGGATTGATTTCTTGGGCTTTATTTGTCATAATAAAAAAAAAAAAAAGTGTCGTATTGAAACCCTAAGTCTTCAGTAATTTCTGTGGAATAATCAAAACATGCGTTGAAATAACACCAACAAAAAATGTACGATAAAGGAAAACTACAACTTTGAAATGTACACATTGCAAATGTGCTAAAACCAAACTGAGCCTTACTTCATGACATGTAATTTGCTGCTGCCGTCTGTGACAAAGTAAGTGGTTGATACACAGCCAAATGTCCATTTGCTGGTCAAGTCTGATTAAGGTAAAGATCCATTAGGTTAGTATGCAAATGTATGTATATAAGGGTCATTGATTGGGGTTAGCAGGCCGTTTTTAAGGCCTTGTGATGCTGATGAGGAGGGAAGGGTTGGTGTGACCTGTCTGGGTCTAACTCAATACAGTGTCACATTACAGCACTGCTCAATCACTTACAATCCTGAGTGGACCAGGTAATAATGTCGCTTCCTATTGGACCAGAGAGCTTCACAAGATGAATGTGACCTCCACAAACCAAAGAGAGATGGTGATGTTAAAGTCCCATACTATGTGTGGTCCACTGCTTTTACTCATAGAGGGTACTAAGGATCTAAGGAACCTTTACTTTCAGCTACCTGTTTTTCTGTACAGACTTCATTGGATCTAGAGGCCAGAATGTGTTCATCTGAATCTCTACCAGGAAGCAGTTTGGAATACAAAAATATGGCAGCAGGGACAGAGCACAGAAATACGCTTTCTTTCCAAAAACTTGACATAAATCAGAAAATAGAGAATTAATGTTTCATTTTGTATACTGTGTAAATTCCATTCAACACAGGACACAGTAGAAGCTGTGGATTGCCACTGCAGCAGTTTTCACAGTGACAGTGGGGCTTTTTATGAGATAAAGGTGCCATTTACAATTTCAGAAAGAAACAGTCACTAAATGATCCACCTTTATTTGCTAGATTATAGTTTTATATTGAAATATGTTTGTATTTTACTAGCCAATGTAAATTTTAGTGCTAAAACACCAAATCGATTAATTTATAAGTCAATCGACAGGGATAAATCAACAATAATTTTGATAATCGGGGTCTAACAAAATGCTATTGTTTGTTTGTTTGCACTGTCCCTTAACTTTATAGAATTGCAAAATCAAATTGCTGGAGTAAGTTATTTACCGAGCTGGTTCAGCTTCTCAAATGTCACAAGTATATATTGGACTTTTGATCAGACAAACAAACAGTGGACTTTTTCACTTTTTTCCAACATTTAATAGACAAAGCAATAATCAATTAATTGAAAAAAGATATAAATAAATAAGAATAAAAATGTTAATCATAAAGATAGATATTAGACAGATAAATCAATAATGGAAGAAAACACAAAATGGAAGAGCCCACATAAAATCTTCAGGATATATAATATCCTTATTTTGTTTTACCTACTTTGTAATACTGTTAGCAAGACAAATAACCAAAATCCCAAATCTGGGACAGTAACCAGGAGTTACGGATGAGGTAAAAACTCTCAGAGGACAGGAAACCTTATAGGAGCCATACGTACAGTATGTAACCTGCGTCAGATTCCATTGTGGGTGCGGGGTCTATGTGTACGTGCATGTGTGTGTGCGTGTGTGTGAAGCTATACCATCTGCAATAACAGGACCTGACAGCTCCCACACCCCTCAGTGCAGTGTGTGTCTATGGGCTCATTCAGAGTGACAGTGTAGATTAGGGGTGTAATCCTCGCAGAGCTACAGGGGATCTATCAGTACCCTGGGCTCCAGACACACACACACACACACACACACACACACACACACACACACACACACACACACATACACACACACACACACACATACACTCATCGCGCTGGAAATTAATTGAAATGTTAATGGAGGCAAAGACTCAATTCTTAATTGCTTGGTGCTGGATTAAGACAAGATCGTTTATGAAGAGAAATTAAATCAGGATCCAGGGCGATCTTGGTTGTAAAAAAGGTTCCAGGCGTGTGCGGGAAGGTCATAAATGAGCGCCAATTGTCCCAACGAACAAAACACGACTGACACCTTCTGTTTTTGTTTGCAGGTCATGTTAGCAAACTGAATGGGATAATTAGTTAACAATATGTACTCAAAGAAAGTTCACTGTATTTGTCTTTTTTTCCCAAAATGAAATATCTGAGGTGGCAGAAAAATAAAAGCAGTGTTTTGAGTTTTTTCCGGATGTGTCGAGGAAAAACACTTAGAGGGAGGCTTTGATCTTAGTTTTAATTAGCTCTTATTCCCCTCTAGTATTCCTCTTTTCTGTATTTGCAAGAAAGCGTATGAACAATGCTCACAACGAAGGCTCTTCTGCCGATATCAGCATTTTACTCAACTTTCCCTCTTAACTTGTTTTTTTTTCCTCTTTACTTCTCAAAGTGTACCTTCTCTCGCTCAAAATGTCATCACGTATGAAAATAGCAAAGAAGAGCTCATAGCTGCGTTCCTCCATGTCCATCTCATCTCACTCACTAAGATGTATCCAACATACCAAGCACATGATAAATTCATCATGTGTATGTTTTTGAATCAATATTAATTTCGGGTCTTTCATGATGGCAAATCAATAGCAGCAACATTAAGAGGCTCCTTTGCATGTTGAGCACCTTGTCTCTGCCAGTGAATGGAGACGTGATGAGAGGTGAGAGAGCATCCATGGTGGTGCCAGCGGGGAGGCCCAAACTCACTCATTATCTCCCCTCAATTAGATCCTCTCGCTTCGCACCCTGGGCCTCTACAAAGCATGTGTGTGTGTGTGTGTGTGTGTGTGTGTGTGTGTGTGTGTGTGTGTGTGTGTGTTTCTATTCGCCTTCACCCTGCTGAGTTCATCATACAGGCAACTGAGGAGTGTTTCTACTGAAAATATCTCTCACTGATCACTTAGACGTAATTGGACAGGCCATCTCTGTGAGTGTGAGTGTGTGTGTGTGTGTGTGTGTGTGTGTGTGTGTGTGTGTGTGTGTGTGTGTGTGTGTGTGTGTGTGCTCAATGAATATTGATAGGCAGCTCTTTAAAGGGTTTGTTTGACAAATATACAGATGACAGAGCTGAGGTTGCATGGAGTGGAGCAACACAGGTGTATAAAAGTCCAGACCAGTTGGATTTAAAGGTTAATTCCGGTTACAACTTGGGTCTTATTTTTGCAGTTTTGCCCATCATTCCTGTCACTAATAATATCACTGTACTCACCAAGTTTACTGATAAGACCTGGCAACTGTGGCTAAGAAGAAATGGGGCAAGAAACACAAAGTGTCAGATGACCGTACGTGTTTTAAACAAAACCCCATAACTTATTTTAAACAGCAAAAACATAAAACCATTACCCAAACTGTCCAGTGTAAACATCCATCACAGTTTTCAGGCCTGAAATAAAGTGCTTCAGATAATCTAGCTAAAAATATGGTGAGTAAACTTTTATCATGACCATGGATTGGCCATTGGGAGTACCAGGAGATTTCCCGGTGGGGGGTCTATTTGTGTGGGCTGAATGGGCCGCACTACGGTTGGAAGTTTTTTTTTTTGATGGGCTGAGAGAAGAGAGGTCACATGATTGGCCCACTTGTGTGTCTTTCATGTGAACACTGGCCATTCACATCCTTGGTCATCCATTGACTAACAATTATTTTAGCACCCTTGTCTACCAGAGCGACAAGTTAGCTGTTAGTAAGCAAATGTTAGTTATGTATCAGCAAGCTAAGGCATTTGCAAACATCGTACTATAACTTTCTGATTTATCAACATTCCACAATAACACAAGTTGCATACTGTGTACAAAATGCAGCTTTAGCTTAATTTACAGACTTGTAACTTGTTTACTATACAAAACACCCAGACTTTACCCTCAACCTTTAGCTAGCCATCTTGCCATCAGGAGCCAGGCAGCCTTTTTGTCTCAGTGAGTACATTATACTATCTTACCACTCAGCTAAGTGACATTAGGGGCTGGTATGCAGGGTTTAAAATGAACTTTTTGTCCACCAGCCAAATACTAGTGAATGTTAAAATTTTACTTATTTTTGGCTGGTGAGTCAAGAAAATCTACTAGCAACTTACATATTTTACCAGCATTTGGCTGGTAAATAGTGCTTATGTTGAACCCTGCAGGTATGTGTTGAAGGGAAGTGCCAGGACTGTTGTCTGGCCGAGTATGGTGGCCTGGTCTGATTGTCAAAAGTCCAAGGCTGATTTTTTTACCCCAGTCCAGCCCTGATTATGACTGACATAAATGGGGGACCAAAGCTGATGTTATATGACATACAATGTAGAATTATCCTTTAAATAAAGGATAATTCCTGCTCTATCACAGATACACACAGACATGTTAACCAGTTAGCTCTCTATCACGTCTCGCTTTCCCTCTCACACTCTTACCTGTGACTTCTCCACATCTCTTTATTTTCTCTGCAGTTTCTGCAGCTTTCCCTCAGACCTGCAGGCCTGCTTACTAAACGTTAATTCACATCTTCTAGCCAATCAGATGTTTTTGAATTTAGTTTTAAGTCTAAGATTGTAAAATGTAGAAACACTGTTCCTGTACAGTTTATATAACAAGATTGAATTCAGACAGCTGTGTTGTAAGACATTGTAGGCCATATTCTCTGCCTGTGCAGACTGTGCATGTGTGGTTTGGGGCTGTAATGTATCCCAGCAGCCCCGTGGTTCAATCGTTAGGCTGAGTGAGAGTGTGTGTGTGTGTGTGTGTGTGTGTGTGTCACAGCAGAGGGACTCCAATTCAACATTTATGAGGCCTGTGTGTCTGTGTGTAGGTCTCTGGCCTCTTGTAGTCCCGAAGCACAAGTTATAACACAGATGGAGTCTCTCTCTCACACACACACACACACACACACACACACACACACATCCACACGCTGCTGTTCTTACTCTTGACAGCACATTACCAGGCATGCATTACAACAGTCACATGAGCAAACAAACAGATACAGACAAAACACCATGTACAGTGAGCTGAGCTCTAATGAAGTATGAAAGTTAAGTCTCTAAGTGTGTGCGTACAGACAGAGAAATACATGAGTCAAAGTCAATTTGTGGGATGGATAGGTTTACAGTTTTACAGGAAAGCAGTGAGAGAGCATCAGAAGACAGAAATGGAGAGAGAGAGCGAGAGAGAGAGAGCGAGAGAGAGAGAGAGAGAGAGAGAGAGAGAGAGAGAGAAGGCAATGAATAAAAAGTGAGAAGTTGCAGTGTATATAATATGTGATGAGCAAAGTGAGGAGGAGCGGCAGAAGTTTTGTCTCTCCATCAGTAGCCGGGTCCCTGGTCCCTCGGTGCGGCTTCCTACCCCCCAGAGGGCCTGTTGTTTAGGGTTGCAGAGCCACCAAGGCCTTGATGAATTTCTCCCCGTCAACAAATTAAGAACTGCTATTGTTGCTGTGACAACAAGGCATCCCGGTCGCCGTGGGGAGCACCATGGAGACCAGTGACAGAACTCCAGAATTCTCCTAATCATCCCCAGCTGTCAGGAAGCACCTGGCCTGACACCTCTGCTTAAAACCTGTCTCCCAGGCATAAGATAATTACAAGTGCCAGCAGAGAAAGAGAGAGAAGGCAGGGAGAAGGAGAGCAAGTGAGAGAGAAGGGAAAGAGAGAATTCTTTCTTATAAGTGGCTGTGTGAGGAACGGAGTGCAGGAGCTTTTTTAGACAAGTTGCCATTGAAGTAGAGGAAGTGTTCAAAGGCAGAAGTGGAGTTGAGTGTGGGGAGGTGTCTGGGGTGTCTCCCCTCTTCCCTATAGAGAAGGCCTGGGAGGGGGTCCCTAGATAGCGCTGTGGGGGACAGGTGAGGGACGGAGCTGTCACTGGGCCCACATCCACACACATTTAGAAGACAGAGACTGTTTGACTGGTCCAGTACAAATGCTCCATGGATTGCACCACATTTGGGGGGGTTACAGTTTGTGGAGTATCCTCTTTTTTTTTTTTTTTTATTATTTCAGAAAAGTTACACTAAAGTTCTAAAAGCTCTGGTCTGCCGTGTCTGTGTATAGTTGCAGGGGTAAATAGAGTAATGGTTTGGAGAAAGTGTGCACAGAGCTTACAAAACAAAAACCTCACTGCTGACATGCCGAACTGCCTCTCTGTTTCTGACAAAAAGAAAAACACACAGGGCTCATGTCACAACAGGCCTCTCTATAACCAGCCTGATTGCCAAGTTAGAAAATACTTGCCAAATCAAATGTACTGAGCCGCTGAGGAGGAGCAACACACACACACACACACACACACACACACACGTACACACACACACACACACACACACACTTACGTTTCATTACAACCTCTCATTTCTCTAGCAGCGGGGCCTTCCTTCAGAATAACACTCCTGTCATGCAGCCACAGGGGGCTAAATTATTCAAATACTCTAATTCTTCCCTTTTTCCTCCCACCCGCCCTCTCTCACTTTCCAGCACTCTGCCACTCATAATTTGTCTTTTCATTGTTGCCAATTTAGAGGCAATCCCTCCCATTAATGATGCCAACTGTTCTAAATGGTGTGGCTGAGAGAACGAAAGAGGAGGGGGAGATGTCAGTGAGAGGGAAGAGGTGCACGTGTGGCAAAGACAATGCTCCGGATTTTACAAGCTGCTGTGCAGATATAAATGGATGATATACTGACTTTCACCCCCTCTCCCTCTCCTGCCCTCCCACACGCTCTGATTGTTAAACAGGCTTTGTTTTATTAACTGTTTAAATGTACATATGTGGCTTTATTTGCCTGTCACTAGTAAGCATATTTTGGGAGATTAAGAAATATATCTACATCTGTTTCCTGTGCAGGGTCTACTCAAATGCATAAAACTCTGGAATATATTTTCACCACGAATCAATTAGATCATATAATTTTATGGTTGTGCCTTTGTATTGGCAAGTGGCGAGCTATCTAAAAAACACTTTATTTTTGTATTGACTGAATGAAAAGTACAATAAAACTGAATACATCAGCGAGGACAGTGATGATACAGCAAAATGGCACTTAGAATATTGTTATTGTCCTTTTATGTGTTCTCTTGAGGGCAGCTATACCTACAGAAATATATAGAAAATCACATTCAAATCATGAATATTTGAAGTTGAGAAATAATTTATTCACATGCATCAATCCGTGTTATGAACGGAGAAACAATGTCAATATTTCATCTCTGGGAAATGATGCAAAGACTCGGACTCTACCTTGTATTGAAGCTGAATCTGCATGTTTATAATATGGATATTGTTCTTAAACTGATGAATAAAAATACAAAGCGAGCTGCATTGTCTTGTAATTTCGGCTCCTTTATCTTTGGAGGAGAAACACAGGACTGAGCTGCTATACTTGGAAGTAATTTAGAGGATATTTCCACCTCTTTTAAGCAGGTTTGATGTAACTTACTTAAAAATACTGGACCCTCTGACCTTGTCTAAATAAATAAATAAAAAGAATAGTAAATAAATAACTTGTTGACTGAAGGATGCTAGATCAATGTCAGGGCGTAATGATTTTTTTCCTAGACATACAGTACTTGTGTTCAAAATGAATCTGTAAAATATTTTTCCTATGAAATTCTCACCACAAACTCATGTTCAGTTTGCTTCACACGTATAACAGATGCCATTTCCAAATGTACTACTTTTATTTCCACGTTATAGATTGTGTTTAATGTTTGAACTGAATAGAACCATTTAAATAACACAGTTGATTATGTTCAGACCTTATCAGAAGCACTCACAATCACAGGCAAATGGGGAGCGAAGATGTAGACACAGAAAGACACATGGGGAAGGAGAGAGGGAGCAAAATAAATATTGATTGGTACGAGAAAGAAGGGCGAGAGACAGAGAGAGTGAGTGAGAGAGGCTTGGTTAAGCTGTGTGATGGAACTGCGCTGCTATCTTAAATGAGGAATCCCATATGAAGGCCTGGATTAACCAAATTTAATCCCTCATCAAACAGACAATAACAGTGCAGCCTAATCCCCCCAATTCTCAGATTAGCAGCGCTCCTGCTCTCGTCTTGGCAGCGCAGTAGGGGCCGGTGCCGGCCCATTGAGCTCTCCTCCACAATGACCTCTGGATGAGAACGGGCTTACGAGCCGCAAGCCTGAGCTTCATCACAGCGGCTGCTAGTCAACAAAGTTTCACAGACTGAACAGTTGAGAATGAGACATTCACAGGGCATGGGACGGTGGGAAAGAGGGCATTTGGGAGTTCTGGGTTATACAATTTCATTTGTAAAGTTAAACACAATGTGTTCTCCAAGTGTTTCTAAGATATTTAAAAATGAAAAAATACAGTAGTATGTGATTAGCAGGAAATAAAGAAAGAAAGGGGTTTCAGTGCACTTGACTTTGAAGACCTTGATTGTACTACAAAACCTGTAATTAGAGGTTGAGATACGGGGATGTAATTACCTCTAAGAGTGAGTACCCTGGAGTAAACAAATATGTTCATCAAGCAAATAAAGGATTAACGTGTATATGCTCACTTCGCTCCTTAACCCGTCTGATTCATCTGGGAAATGCAAAGCACAACACAAGGCGAGAGGGTGAGAGAGACAGAGAGAAACAGAGAAGACAAGAACAGAGAGAACGGGCCAAAACTGCTGACACCGGCTCTTCTGAGCCGGCTGGGTGAGACGTTTCCTTAGATAAAACATAAATAGGCAAATGCTCATTGGGAATATGTGTTTAACTAAGAAACATTTCTTCATGTTTTTCTTTACTTTTATTTTGAAATTTGTAAAATATTACTCTAGAACAATTTGATCCCAAGCTCCTTGAAATTTCAAATATTTCTTGATGATTTAGTTTCTGTGTTACGGCCTCACAAAAGTTGACCACATTAAAGCTTCATGAGGGAATGCACCCACAGAGGCAGGACTCACCTCAAAGTCTTGTTAAATAGTTTGTTTTTGCTGATGGAGTTAATCACCACAAGTTTGGTCATATAGCTGAAATTTTGATTTAAACCTCTGTTGACTATCTCCTGCTGAGCTTTAATTTCTCTCTTAATTAAGGTAATTGTGATTGAAGAGTGGCCTGTTTTAGTGTAGCCTGGAGGCAGAAAAGGTTGTGTTTTTGCAGAGCTAGTTGGGCTGTACTCAAACCTAAGACCCTCCAGGCACCAGGAGACAGTGTATGTGATGTCTGCTGACCTGTGGAGACCCTGCATGTTTAGGTAAAGATGTACAGAGACACACTGAGACATCTGTGTTGACATACCAGCGCACCTGAATGTTAGAGGTGAAGATGGGACTTGACAGAGCGCCTAAAAGCTTTTTTTTCGAGACTTGCCTGTAAAAACAAAGACATAAAGGACTGTGGACTTTGTAGGGACGAGGCCAAACATCATGCACCCTGAAGTACATATTTGGCATAATGTGGCCTTCAAAGGGAGGACTGTTTAAATGAAATCACTATTGCCATGCAGCGAAGCATCTTACAGTTTTTGCCGATTGCTTACACACTGAAATCAAAAGTATTACACAATTATCAAAACCTTGGCCCAGAGCAAAACATTGGCCCAGATGTGCACCACTATAAGCACAATGCCAGCCTCATACTTTTTGCAAAACACTAAACACACTTGTATACATTAGACACAGAAGTATATCATGATGTCACTTCCTTGCAATTCCAAAGCACTGACTGTGAAATGACCACACTTGTGAGCCATCAGGTGCGCAAACACATGATTGCTTAATTGTAGACACACCAATCAGGTTTAAGCACTATAAAAATGCAGCAGGTAAGTGTAGTATTTTTTGTGGTATTCTTTTTCTTTTCTTTTTTTTTATTGTAACCTGTACTGGATATAGTTTGTATGTTGTTTGCTGAGCTAACAGTGTTATGCACACTACTGTAGTAGCTGTATGAAAACTGGGACATGTTTGGTTGTTGATTCTCCATGTTGACTGATTTGGGTACGTGGAGAGAAATGAATTATATTTTCCTAAGTCCACAGCATTGGTCTTGTGTACAGTTTGGTGAACTTATTGTATATTTGCTATCTCTGTGTACTTCATTTACAGTACTCTAATCACTAAGACGTAGAATTGCTAAAAAGTGTTTTAGGTTAGCAACAGCAGTGTGTATCTGTTTCAAACAGGATTAAGTCATATGAAACGTGTGTGTTTCATATAGTATCAAAATATGGTGTTTCACTTTGCAAAGGGTCTGAGGTCTTCTGCTAATTGGGTGTGTGATTATGCTAATTGTGTGCAGTGTTTTGAAAAACTGGTCCCTGTTTTCAAAATAGTGCTTAAAACTGTGTCTTGTGCTCTTACTACACTCCCTTGTTTGTGTTACATTGGCAGAAACAGGAATTCCCCCAGAACAAAACCAGCCTATACTGTCTGCCCTAGTTTTCATGATCATAGCTTATTTTATTTACCTTACTTTTACATACTTTTGTGTGTGTCTGTAGCATTTTCTGCCAGTAATATTCAATGTTATTATTAGTTCTAAGCAGTTGTGCTAGTAGCAGTAATAACTATGGTTATAATATGATTCTGTGTTTGTGTGTGTGTGTGCGTGTGTGTGTGTATGTGTGTGTGTGTGTGTGTGTGTGTGTGTTTGTTTGTGTGTGTCTGTGTGCGTTCTTTGTGTGTTTGTTTGTGTGTGTCTCTGTGCGTTCTTTGAATCAGGACCAGCGCAGCAGGCTAGTTATGGTGCTCAGGCAGGCTAATGTTGTACTGCTGCCAAAACAGTAAAGCAGCCCCCACTGATATCAGTTATTAATATTTAACTGTCCACTATTAAAGTTTAAGGCGGTTGAGATGGAGCTGGGGGGAAAAGAGGCTACTTCATGACCACTGGCCGTGCAGCACTGTAAACACGTTCACTAAAGCTCCTGACAGTGTTACAGTGTGGATTTAGGGAGCAGGAGGCAACAGTGCATGAGACTACAGTTGTTCTGTGTTCAGACATACATGTGAGCAGAAGTCACTGAATCTGATTAATGCATTTATTTCTGCATGAATATGATTTTGTTATTGTCTTTACATGACAATTAAATGGATTTTTAGCATTGTTGGGAACCTGTGACCAACTTGTACAGTGACCAACAACAACATGCAGATGTTTTGTAACACAAATGAATAAATGTGGTGTGCAAAGGCCATGCTGTGAGGCTGCATTTCTCAGCTGTTGATTGCCACATTTACTGTCCTCAGTCATCAGGGTGCAGTGAAAAGTCTTGTGTAATTTCCTTTGTCATAAAACTCCTATACATTTACTTTTATTTGTTGCTGTAAACCTTCACTAGAAAACAAATAAAAACGCCATATGGTTTATTGTGTTTTACACTCAATAGACACTTATAAATGCATGGCTTAATATGGAAACATATCTGAAAATATAACAAGGTTTTTGCCTCGAGTGTGCCACCACATTCTTAATCATACTCAGCAGAAATAGATCTCTCAAAATTGTGTTTTGAGTACTTTAAAAGGCATTTCTCTTATTTCTCCTTTAAATTCAATTTGCAGAATCAATTTAGTACACTGTGCAGTGAGAAAACATTCTTGTAAAACTTGTTACCTTCATCATTACATGCTGTTTTCAGTGTTTCTTTTTCTCCAAAGAGCCTAGAGCGTGACCTCACCCTGATGTTTTGAGGTAAACAAGTCAAACCAAGGTTAAAACAGGAAGAAATCCTGTGTGAGATTCAGCGATGTTCCAACTCGCTCATGAAGAGGTTCTATAAAAGAATAGGCTGGCTGGCTAAAAGTGAGCATGAAAAATACCCCACCTCCACGTTGACCCATATCATCCATTATGTGAGGTGATTATGAGAATAGAACTGCCTTATGGGTAGCCACAGTTCCAGGAAACAATAGCTCACTGTCAGGCTGTGTTTTAACTGTAGGATGACCAGCTTTATTACGGTCTGATTATTGAAGCCTCACTGAAGTCTCACCAGCCATCATTATTCTGGTTGCTTCACTGAACTGCTGGATAAGTCTATGATCTGCTTCAATTTATATTCAGATAAATGAACCAACAATTGTACCACACACAGGCCTTTTCAAAGAGGTCACAACCACAAAGTGAGCACAGCTGACAAGGTGTGTAATAGATATGGCCTGCACATGATACTGGATCATACACCCACTCCTTCCTCTCTCATATAAATAAAAAAGGGCTTGAAATAAAAGGTGTGTCTTTACCTAAACTGCTTTATGTCACTGTGCTTCTCATACATAATGCATTCATGCAAATGACAATGTTCTGCCTTCAGAAATAACAAGAGAACCTAAATCTTTGCCAAAATTAGTATTTTAATGAAATTTCCATGAATGCAAATGCAAAAGGTCTGAGCGTAATTCTGCCCAGGAATTAAACTTAGTTGGCCTGGTTTATCTTAATAGCTGATCTCAGCCCAGTGGGGCTGGTATTAAGTCTGTCGGTCGCAGCACAGCGCTCAACGCAATCACAGCTTTGCCTTCTCTAGCGTAGCTTACTCCAGTGACCAGCACAGAATTAACATGTGCAAGTGCATGCACTCACACATACACATACACATACACATACACATACACATACACATACACATACACACACATGTACACCTGCACACACACAATCCCACACACACGCCTCAGTGCATTCCAATAAGATGTTTCTCCATTGATATTATGAATGTAATTATACAGAGTTGATTATTTAGGGCGATTCGTCTGTGGAATCCCTCCTAAATGTCTAAATATACAATAATGTTTAGCATGTGACATTCAATGCACATTTCATAGCAGTGTTTATTATAGAATAAGTCACAAACTTATTTTGTATTATAAAAACTTATGAAGGATTACCAGACAATAAAGGTTATGAAGTTCATAATTGCATTGAACTGTATTTATGCTGTATATTATTGCTGTAATAATGAGGTGTGTGTGTGTGCGTGTGTGTGTAAAGCACTCTCTTCATTACCTGACATATCACCTGACAGAAGCGGGGTCAGACAGCACTTCATTATGAAGCCATTTGGATTAGAACAGATTAGGACATTATATAGATATGTACAAGAGACTAATGCTTCACTAATTAACACCTCATTATATCAAGATCACAGCTTGTGGTCTATGATGGTGTGCATGTGCATACTGTATGTGTTCATACTGTATGTGCATGTACACATACAGTATATGTGGTAAATCCATCTCCAGCGCAGCATCCTAACAGTTTGTCCTTGACTGTTGTTCACAAATATCATCGTTCACTGTGTCTCTCCCTCTAGACAAATGGAGAGGGTCTGTGTGCTGAACTGAAGTGTCACAATTGTTCCCCTTACAGGACCATTGTGTATTTGGTATATAGCTTCCAGTGTTGAAGAGAAATCACTGGTCCCTTCACTCTTTCCCAGCACAAAGTGACTTGGAGTAACTGCCAGTGATAACTAGTAATTACATCCATTTAAAATGTGCATTATTTTACCCCTGCATTGAATAAACTAGTGAGGCAGAAAATTGTCCAGTTTTATCCTTTCCCTTATAAACACACATTTTCAAAGGCAGCACTTATTTTTGACAGGTTTTATCCTCGAGTGAGGCTAAACATTCTCGAGGAGTTTCCATGTTAATTGTCACAGTGACAGACGGATGGAGGGAGCCAGACAGACAGCGGGACAGACGCACACTCACAGTCACAGCAGTACCCCATGTTAAAATGAATCTCTCCAGTTCACTGCAGTGACTCTTACCCCGAACCATTGCACTTTGATAGAGGATTCATCTTTTGAAACTAGACTAAGGCATTTTGACAAAAAAAATATATTATTTTCACTATTCCACAAAGAGGACATGATTTCCTGGGTGGAAATACATTTGAATAGACACGTGCTGTCTATTCACTGAGGGAACTTTCTCTTAATACCAGTCTGGCTCTGTCCCTGTATGTGTGGACTCATTGTATGCATGTGGCACAAAGAGTGATAGGAGTCTTTAGAAAAGAGCGAAGCTCTCCACAGATTAGACTCCATTAGCATTTAAGGTACTGTCATAAATTCCTCCGAAAGTGGAGGGAAGAGGCAGGACAAATGAAGTAGGATTAATAGGGGCCCGAGCCTGACCGATAGTGGGGATTGGGAGGCAGGGTCACCTTGGGAGGGTGGGTGGCAAATGTGAAGACTAGTAGAGGTAACGGTAAGATGGACTTAGACATACAAGACAGACATATAAAATACAGTATTTTACATTTGTCTGTTGATAAAAGAACAATGAGCATGAAAGGTAAAAGGTGAGAGAAGAAGATATGAGCTTAGAGCTTACAGGAACAGAAACAGAGTTGGTTAGGTCTGTGGCCTTCCCTGCAGCCAACCTCCAGACAGGTAATGAGGTCAACGTACGGAGACAGATAGCTACTGTGTGTGTGGAGGGGTGGGTGGCCGTGCACTTGTGTAAATCACCTTTTTGCTCAATACTTTCTTATTTAAAAAATGTTCTTTCTTTTTTTATGTGCAAGTTTATTTGACAGGGACCACATATAATAAACATAAAAGCTAAAAGCTGATTTTCATCCCTGATACCCGGGCAAGTGAACAACAATATAAACAGCATATACATACATTACATACAACAAGCATTATTAAATACTGTTCCCCTAGTACATAGTCACAGGATGCATATGGTATTCACAGAACAGTTGTGGTTGTTCATAATAGTAAATAACAGTTCATGAAATTAAAATAAATGATTACATTCTTGATTCTCCTTTAACATATTACATTTTTTCATTATATATACTTTCAGTAACTTGTGTTCCCAAGCACCTACAACACATTTCATTTCAAAATATAGTTAATCTGTGTAAGGCTGGAACCTAATTTGTATACAAATCTGCAATAATTTTTGTTTATATGATGAGGAGATTAACTTAATGAAAATGATAAAAACCTACATTCTTATCTTATATCTGCATTATAGATGTAGGTTAGAGAAACAAACCCTACATATTTCATCATTTGAATGTGGTTTTTGATTTTCTTGTACTAAATGAGTTGTTATTGTGTACTCTTAATATGCATGCTTAAAAAACCTATAGTTAATGGTATAAAACACTTTGGCAACACTGTAAGAAATGACAAGTTCAGTGATACGTTCAATTTGGACAAAAGATCTAAGGGTTGACAGTCAAACCCTGACATGTCTTCTGATGATTTTTGTATAAGACAGAAAGTTAGACCTAGTTGGGAAACGTTGGTTAAAATTAGTTATATACATAAATACTTTTAAATGCTGCCTAGTTTTAAGGAAAAGTGGAATGTTATGTTGGAGACTTTTTTCAAGTCAAGCCAAGACTTTCCTAAAGATATTATTCCTCAAATAACTTGTGAAATTTGTTAACTAAACATAAACCTTCAATAACTGTTTTATCTGCCACTTGGGAACAGCAAAAACAAGCTGTAAAAATGGACAAATTATCACCTTTTAAGTTAATATGGTGATTAGCAAATTATTATTAGCTAACAGTGGCCTATTTACTCATCCAGCAGGCACAAAGCAATATTAGCATTCAGTTGGAGTCATGTTTCTGGCCACCTGGCAAATGTAAGTCCAATATTCAGCCCCTTTCAGCTCTGTTTTTGGTCTCTACCAACTCCTGAATGAGTAGCTAGTTGCTATCATTGTCAGTCTGCTGTTTGGTGCTGGCCAAATGGAGGGATTTAGATGTGTTTCAACTGTAGACAGCTGCCTGCTGCAGCTAAAAAAGATACAGATGAGAGTGGTGAGATTGAATCTGAAAACACAACAGGTATCACTTGTGACAAACCCAGAGTGAATTATCACCTGACGCTGCTGTTCCCCTCAGCTCTAACGCTAATTGGCGTTTTGGTGTCGTTTAGCTCATTGTTTTGGTTTTTACCACATTAAACTTTACTGTTTTGACACATATGCACTTGATATGGACTTTGATAATGTGGACTGGCTTGTCTCCAAACATAATATTTTTCACAAACAAGTTCATCCAGTCATCCACTGTTAACATACAAATATTGATTATAGTTGCTTTAAAGCAAATGTTTTTGAGGGTTTTAATTATACCTAAAAACAAATGAAAGATATTTTTAATACATATACATTCTGCATTACTCTATTTTCTTCTGTTTTTGTTAAAGAAAAATGTCCTGGCTGCCTGAAAAAGCTGAAGTAAAAAGCAAAGTGATGTACAGTATTGATTCAACAAACTGGTTAACTCTATTATTGTGTGCCAATCAGTTTTCATAAGACAAAGGGAGAATGATTTTTTTGGGCTGCACCTGAAACCACAGTTTGACTGCATGCTGAATCACTGACTTGCAGCAGACTTGTAACAAAGTTTCTCCCTCCTCCGATCTGCAGTTTGAATTGACTTTCAGCCAGCCAAGGAGGTGAGGGTGAATGTCTGCCTTTATGCAGCTTAACTCCCAACCCTTACAGTAGCAGGGACAAGGTGACTTACAGGTAATCTATAAGAATAAGGAGCCAGGCAGGCGCCCTGAGCTTTTATTAGATCTCCGATACTCCATGGCCCCAACCCCAGTCCCAGCCTCGGCCCCAGATTGGCACTCGCTGGCTCCACCTAGAGAAGGGCTACGTCGCAAATTACTCCAGACAGCCACTATGACATCCACCTAAAAAACACCTTTCCTTTAACAGGGGGGCCGGGGTAGTGGAGGATAGAAGATGTCAGTGTCTCCTCGCATTCACCCGTGGAGGAAGTGAGAGAGAGCGAAAGGGGCAGTGAAAGAGTAGAAGGATCTATCCGTCAGAGCTTAAGGAGTTTTCTAACAGTACATTGACCTTGAGTGCTTGCCATTGATTTCCAGTAACGCCTCCCAAACAGCGTTGCGAACCCCGCCTAGCACTGCGGGACCCTGATTGGGAACAGATTTCCCAAATTCCGATAGCGTGCCACCTGCCCAGGATGATGGATAGTCCTCCTGTATCCCATCAATCCTCACCTGCTGCCGAGGAGGTGACACCTGGGCCAGATTTATCATCATATACGACAACAAGCAAGGTAGCCAATCAGAGAGAGCATACTAAACTGAGGACCCTCCCCCCTGGAGGGCTCCATTATGTTTGGAAACAGATTTATTCCTGCAATATGACAAGAGGAGGGGAGATGAGGAGGGAGAGGAATAAGATAGAAGGAAAGGGCAGAGAGAGCTGACCCCATGTGAGAAACAGAGGGTTAAACTGAATGATGCTTTCAAGGGGTACCACAGTTCAAGTTGGGGGAATCACAATCACAGAGGCATATTAAAAAGAGAATGGTCAAAACCAAAGCACCAGAAGCCAAGATGTCCTGCCTTTTAGTGAATGATTTGCAAATACATTCAGGGAAACATTTTGTAACTCACCAGATACGTTAATATAATAAATAATAATAAATGTAATCTGGACGGCATTACGTTCCTTTCAAATATACAGTGTATTTGCTGTTGCAAAGAGACAGGGTTGCTGTGTTGACATTGTCAGGGTATTTTGTCAAACTTTAGAAACTGTTTTCACAAGCTGTGTAGAGTTCGAGACGAAACTGAACTTCTTGTGTAAAATCAGTGGATTGCCCCTGTAAAAGATTTATTGAGCAGATTGTAAACTGCATTTGGAAGTGTTTTTCCATGATTGCGTAATACAAACAAAAGTTGTAAAAGTATGTTAAGACTTTCAGGAAGTTTCACTGACAGATTTAAAACTAGTCTTTACATATATGTTTATAATGTTTTTGTCAGTATCACTAAGTCAATGTGTTCGTATTATTCACAATATGCAGCCTATCACATGATGAACTGATTTAATTCCATCTCTCAGAAATGATCGTGGAAGCAGAAGAGCTGATCACAGGACCATGAATGCGCTAATGTAATTAATATCCTCCTGTTCCTGCCACTGATTTTACGACTAGTTTAAAACCTTCTGCTGCTTTTACGGCTATTAGAAGCCAAGTGTGAGCTATCTTCTATTTCACTCTATTTTCTTTCTCCACCAGCAGTTGGACACCCTAAACATGAAGAGCCTCTAGGGAGCATAGGGTTCAACAGACTCAGAGGCCAACTACCTCTAGATCATTGCGACAAATGTCTAAAAAAACTATTCAGAATGGACCTGACAGTTGTGATAATGGTCTTGTATTGCTAGGTGTTTTCCTTTCTACAATTAACCTACCATCCCTCTTCTCACAAAACCCTTTCCCTGCCCTCTTCCGCTCTACAACCCCCCTCCTCCTTTCCCTCCCTTTCACTTGGCGGAGCTACAGCGGTTTCTCCAAGGCTCACCAGGCATAGTGCTTTAGCCCTGTGTAATCCTGCCAACCCTATTTCATTAGCCACGCGGACTAAAGAGCTTAACGACACAGCCCCATCGCAGTAGACGGAGAGAGGGAGAGAGAAAAAAGATACAACACAAATTCCTCAGAATACATGGCCGCTCAGCCAGTATTTACGCTTTCTCCCTCTCTCTCTCCATGCGTCGTGCCATACCTCTCCCTCAGCCTCTCCATCTCCATCTTGCAAAGGAGCCCAGAATGGATTAGAGATGGCATCAATGGGATGAGACGTATTACCAATCGATTTGGAGGGAGCGTGGCATTGTTCTTCTGAGTGGAAAACTTTGGATCTGGCTAATGTGCCAATCCCAAATGCAACTGATTGTGAGATGAAGTTGTGCGGAGGAGAGACGCTCACTCTCTGTCTCTGTTGCTCTCTCCTGTCTCATTTCATCCAAAACTACTGCTTGCGTTTAATCACTTAAGTCATTGAGGACTGTTTTGTGGTTCGTCTGTATTGTCTTGGAGAAACATGTCGGGTTTAAGAGGCTGTAAAGTAGCTTTGTACTGATCTCGGGAGAAAGGAGGATAAACAAGCAGATTGGGGAGAAACCTGATCAGTGTTAATGGTGATGGTTTAGGATTTCGTCTTTCACTGATGCCTTCTGCCTGACAGCCAAAAACACCATTCGACAGCTACTGAAAAAGAAAGACAGGAGCTACAGACTAGCCATGCCTATAGTTTCCATTTCTCCTCTATAGCCTGATGAAAAAAAGACAATGTACTTCTGTGCTGACAGATAATACATAAACTTTATAACATAAATACTTGTATAATCACGATTCTACCCTCCTGCCTGGGATTGATTGTGCTGAAATGGCAGGTTCTGAACCAGACGCTGTTGATCATTTACTTGATATTAGTGGCAGATTGGTGGGAGTGACAAGGGCCTTGGATGGGGAGCCCGAGGATGTAAGGGGGCCTGACCGGGGTCGGGGCAGGTTGTCAGCTAAGGGCACAAGGTGTGGGGGAAAGGGGCAGACACTGCTGCCATATTTCTTCATGAGGGAGACAGTGACAGAGGAGCGACAAAACGAATGGCCTGTCAAAAGAAATGAGAATGAATAGTTCCTGTGTTCCATGGAAAGAGGACCCATCAAGCATCAAGGGGCGGTTCCTTTAGAGGCAGATACCAGGACCAAGTCTGCAGCTAGCATGGCTGCTAACTACTGTGAATCCTAAATCTCTGTAGAGACTGACAGAATATTTTGATGATCAACGCTAATGATGGAGGTAGTAGAAAAGCATTAAAAGTTTACAGACATAAAAAGTGTGTACAGGACATTGACAGAATGTTAAAGCTTTAGTGCGTAACATTTTTATATTAATGAACATCCACTACATTCAAGCTATTGCCAAATGAGTTGCTACAAAGATAATTACAGTAAGACTATCAGCTCCACAAAACTCTCTGTATTTCTTAGTATGGTTATGTTTAGAAATTGGTGTCCATCATGTTTTTTTAATCCTCCGTGTCCTCCTTGGTCACAAGTAACTGCGTGGAAGAGTGGTGGGGGTGGTGCGCGATCACAGAAGGTTTGTGTCATGTGGATGCAACAACAGAGTTGTTGTCATTACTTAGAAATCCTCGTGGGGGATACAGAAACTACGCACAATAGTTTTAATGCTTGATGAAATGCTGTATTATTTAGAACTGTGTGGACCTCTGTTGTTAGCATGCACCCCAGATGTATGTTTACAACCCTACCCTGCTTTTGGCCACACCACACAGTATTTTGCCAGACGAATGTTGGTCTGCCCGCAGCAGATTTATGATGGTAAAGCATGTAAAGACTGCGCTTGATTGACATCTCTCTGACCATACTGTAGGCTACTATTAGTTGTTGCACCTATTTGGGTGGGAGTAGTCACTTATCATTCCTATCAGTTAATGAAGTTTGGCAACCTTGTGAAATTTTCACAAGGTTGCAGATTAGCAGGATCCCAGATTAGCAGGATCCCTGTGTGAACAGTTTTCATAGAGAATATTTATACGTAGCTTCACTGAGAACCAAAACTATTTGCAGGGTTTGATACCGAGGGTAAGTTGCCGTTTTTGTTTTTGTTGGTGGTGGTAATTTGGGTAACCGACCCTTTATAGTACCTGCCAGTAAATTTAACAAGATTTTAGTTTGTGTTTACTGTACATCAGCTGCTTAGTTCAACAAATTGCCCTTTGGATATAGACTTTATCTTTAAGTGCTCCATTTTCTCTGTCTCCATCTCTTTCTCTCCTCATTCTGTGTCTGTCTTTCGTCTTTCATACTGTAGCTTCTCCCTGCCCAGTTTTTTTTCTTTAATTTCCTCCGCTCTCTCTGCCTCTCTCTACTTCTTTTTCTGTCTCATCATTAGTGTCTGTCCCATGTTTAGGGGAGAGTAATCTGAACTACGTGTCCCAGGGGCCCATTCCTTTACTTCCTGCTGTAGAAATAAGTGGCCTATTGATTAGTTATCAGCCCGTAATTGGGCTGCGATCTCCCTCGCCCTCAGATATCCCCCAGATATATGACACTCCTGACAGCCTGAGACGTGGGTGAGGAGGCGGGGGTTGAGTGGTGGCGGGGGGTTCCTCCTGCCTGCCAACACTTTACTCAACAAAATGTCTTCCTGACCACATAGATGCCAACTGCTGCCCACATCTCTCTTCCTGCAAAGGGATTTTCAACATCAAGCTAGGGAAAGACTATTCAATCTTTCAAATTAGACAGCCAGCAAGAGGTCCTGCAGGATTTTCTGCTCAGTGTTAACTATGAGCACCCATTTTTGCCATTTTCTCATAGCAATAAACTCTAGAATTGTAATCAGAGTTTTAAAATGAAAATGGTGCGGCTTACCGAGAAAGAAACTTATATAAGCTCAGAGTAAGTACACCATTCGCATATGGATAATTGCCTGTGAGGGATTTCAATACAAATTGAGGCTCAGGAAGCGGATAAGCAACAGGAAGGGTGTCTCTGCTCCTGTGTAAGCATCCAAATCTACTGTGAGTGCGCAAAGAACCATGACTAACTCTTACTAAGTCTGTTTGTGCGTTTTTAGGAAAAGCTTAAAGATACTTTCTTCTCTTCTTCATCTCACTCCCTCTTGCTGTCATAGCCTCCTTTTTCCCCAAAAATGATGTGTCGCTCTCAGGACTTTTTAGTTAGCATCAGAAATGTATGTATCAATCTCCAAATGTACCCACATTTTCCACTCAGAATCATGAGGTAATTGTGAGCATTTGTGAGCTTGGTCAAAGTGTGCAGAGAGGAGATGAAGAGGAGACGTGTCCCACTGGGTTCTCCAGACAGACACAACATGTCAAACCCTCCATTTAGCAGACAGATTAACGCTTATCCCAGCCCTCACCCTGCTCCCTTGCTCCTCCCGTCTCGCCCTCAAAACCACATCTGATAAACATCTCATTTCCACACTCAATATTGCCATAATCAAAAGTCCACCTATTACATGAAGCCTGTTCATCATCCCGTTTCACACATCCTCGGGCCAGCAACGATCAACCTTATCCCTCCATTCTCCTCCCTCGCTCTCCCCCAGAGAAGTGAATATCCCAGTGGAAGTGCATTTGTCTCCTGGCATTAGTGGAGATATAAAGGATTATTGTATGAGGCCGTGGTGTCCTGTGGGCTGTATTGTCTCTGCATCTCCCTCTCTGACAGAGTGCAGAATAACGCAGAGAGATGTGACTTTAGTTTGCTTGCTCCCTCACACACTTCTCTGCTTACTCTGAGCTATAGGCAAATGATTCTTCCATTTCTGAAGAACAGATGAGGGGATCATCACGGGGAGGTTAAAATTAATATTTACATTAATCTGCAATAATCTTAAATCACACTGCATGCCGAGGTGTTTACTTTGTCTTTTTTCTTTTGGCTGAATCTTTTAGTGTCCCCAAAGGGAAGAAAGCATGTGTGGGAAGACTTCAGAGGAGGTCTGGGAGAAGCAACGTGGGTCATGTGGACTGTTGAATCTGTAATATGGCACCACCTCACTGTTGTCTGGTAGGGCTGATCTCCATTATCGATTACCCTGAACTTTTTTCAATTACAATAATCAAGTTATCAATTATATGGTGGAAAAATAACAAAACATGTTCCCAGAGCCCAAGGTGACATCTTCATATTGATTGTTTTGTCCAACAAACAAAAAATAACGCACGGATCTGCAATTTGAAAAGATAAAAAAAAACTGTACAAAACCGAAACAAAATACTCACATTTGGAAAGCTGGAACAAGTGAATGTTTGGCAATTTGACTTGATATATAACTTTAATTGATTAACCAAATGTTGATTAATTTTCTTTCAAATGACAAATCTAATAATAAATTAATTATCTTTGGCACAACGTATGTGGACTAAATGTAACCATACACCTTAACTAAGTTGCTGTTGCATTAAGGTAACATTTTATGATGAATTAGAGAATTAAATTATTAGAGAACTCCTGATTCTTGATCACAGAAGATGTTGCCCGATGAGTAAATCTGTGGACTCAATGCGAGTTTATTAAGAGAGGCTTGCTATATTTGCATGTATGTGTGTACGTGATTCTATATGATTGTTTGGATGTGGGTGATGACGACATGGAGGAGGTGAAGTAGGACAAAGAGGACTCCTTGTACCTCCTCTCTGTGTGACGGCACAGTTCAACTCCAACTAATGGGCTACATCTTTATGTATATGATTCGCATTAATAACAGCCCAGAGTGGACACTGTGGACATTAATAACATTAATAGTGTACAGTTGCAGAGAGCATATAGCACACATATACATATACCCGGCACATCAATAACAACTCATAACCTCTGACTGCAACATGAATCATCATGTGCACACAGATGTCACATATGCAAACACTGTGTTCATGCATACACCAAAAAATATAAAATTATTATTTATCCATTATTTATTATTAGCCATGAAAAGCTAAAATTATCAAGAAACTATTTGCTTTGGGGAAAAGCAAATAGCTATATTTGTTTGTTATTTTGCGAGTGTTGACTTCTTCTACCTGCTCCTTCACATGCAGCATGAGGCACGGTGGGTATAGCTAATGAAGCCAATAATGTAGCGGTGTGTCTAATGAGAGAAGATGAGCTCAGATTCCATACGATTCACACTTAATTTTAGTGTGTTTGTGTGTGAACATGATGACATTCATAAACCTGGACTGTTGAATCCACAATGCAATACTTCCTCTTGTAGTACTGTCAATTTTCACATATTCCGGTATTCATAAAGCCCTGGAAAATTGTTAACTCGCAGACTGCGCCGACATGTATACATGCTAGAGATATCAAACTACATGTGAAAATGTGCTGGTTTTTAAAGTGTAATAGCAGTGCATTCCATGTTACACAGAGACAGAGAGCAGATGAGACTGCTCAGACGATGCCTGTGATGTGGTGTCCACCTGCTGTGAGAGACAATAACCAGATGTGAAGAGGAGAGTTTGACACATGCAAGTCTGCTCATTGTGGCCAATTACCGGGTTGAAGCTTCCTTCTGGCAGGCACAGAGCCAGGGAGAGAGAGTGTCACAGCCTGGTTTTCTAATCAAGAGCATCCAATCATTTGAATCCGAATGTTACATTGCTCTGGTGTCTTACTCTGCATAATATTTCCATTTTGAGGCTTTAAGGTTGTGATTGACTGGATTTTGACATTTCTGCTACTGGGGAGTTTAAAAAGCAGAGCTAGAACGAAGCAAAATCAACAGAGGAACCACATTCCTTTAACTAAACATGTAAGCCCATGTCCTGTCTTTCTGTGAGAACACTGTTCCACAATCTGTGTTTGTGTGTGTGTGTGTGTGTGTGTGTGTGTGTGTGTGTGTGTGTGTGTGTGTGTGTGTGTGTGTGTGTGTGTGTGTGCATGTGTGAGTGCGTGCACAGGTGCACTGCAAGTTAATCACTTGTTGAGGGCCTGTTTCTCCTCCATTAACCATGCAGACGTTTTTCAAGTCCACACATAAACAGAGACTGAGAGCTGCTACCTGCATCCAGAGCAAGTAAATGAATCGAAAAGGTTGTAAAAGTCTGATTAATGCAGGATTGGAGAACAGAGCAGCGAGATAGTGGAGAGAGAGAGAGAGAGAGAGAGAGAGAGAGAGAGAGGGACTAAGCCAGTTCTCTCAAACGTAGTACTTTGCAAATATAGCACTTTGTTTCCGTGATGTGGAAGCTTATTATCTTAATATGCATTCTTTTATTCCCCCCTATAAAACACTGGCAGAGGAAAGTGTGGTACCGTTCTTCATGCTCGTCCTCGTAATAGCTTCTCACAGCTACTCATTCTATTACAAAAGATACAACAGTTAGTTAAGACCCCACGAAACATTTCATTTTCTGTCCTGCTAATTAAATGTGTCTCAGATGAGCCCACTGAGCCCACTCGTCTGGTTGTCCCCCATTTGGAGTGCCACCAGAGTTTAATATATGGCATTAAACAGGGATTGAGAATGAATATGAAGCCTTCCTCCCATTGGGAATGTAATGAATGATTATAAGGCATAATCTTGGTCATGCAGAAATCCTTTAGTTTAGTTTCTGACGTTTTATTTAACTTTATGTCTGTTAAATATGGTAATGTCTTTGGCTATTTTTGGCACACTTAAGATTTTCAATAGTGTGAGTGGGGTTATAAAATGCATATCTTGCAGATGCATAAAGTAAGCTTTAATTAGTTTTCTTTTGTCAACGCTCTCTCCTCCGTTTCCTTCAATATTATTTTAAATTCTATCTTAAATAAATGCATACATTTGTGCATGTTATTTATTTTGCAGACCTCCCAAGTAGCGCCTGTTTCTTCACCTGTATGCAAAACATTTCTACTACAAAGGTGGGCAGCAAAGCAAACAACAAGTTGTGCACATCCTCTGTAAGTGCACAACTTCAGGGAACCCCAGAGGCAAACAAAAGGTTATCATGCTGAAAATAAAAGTGAAGTCTATTGCAACACGGCACATAAGTCACACTGTAATGAGGATCTTTTTAATAGATGTAACAATTAGTAAAGTCACTGTACCAGTAAATCACAGGGAACTCCGGGAGCACTGGTTATTCTTTACCCAAGATGCATCAGTGTTCTCCTGGGGTGAACTCTGAAAGGTCAGACAGTGTCTCATTAACACATACTGTAGCTGGGCTCCACATGCAGAGGCCAGACTATTAACACAAAGCTGGTTTGTACACGTAAGGCCGCAGGGGCATTAGCAGCATTACAAAAGAGTCCCCTGGCCTCAAAGGGTTGGGCGTTCATTCACAAATCACTTGACTGCACGGCTCTGGGTTCAAAAACTAAAACAAATAACTTTTTCAAGGATTTTATTGTTTTAAGCATGTCATTCTTACAGTAAGTGAACACAGCCTCAATTTTGAGTTCAAGGAAGCGATTCAATCCACCTAGAACATAATTTGTATCCAAACTTAATTTATTTGGAGAAGTAAATAAGAGCTGATGGTTGTCTGGCATTTATTTTAATATATTTAGATATGTTGTAATCATATAACATTGGTGTACAAATGCTCTTAACTTTCCTCTGTACTACTAACACTGTATAAGTGGTCCTCCTCCTGCTGTATAAGCTTATTTTCTAATATATACCTGAGTGCAACCCATGTATAGTTTAGGGGAGAAAAAAACATCCCAGATAAAATATAGAAAGTATTAAACTTCGTGGCAGTGAGCTGCCTACATGAAACTCCAAAGGGAGACAGAATAGGGTGCATACAGGACTATTAGCCCTCAGTACACAGCTGATGCATTGGCTCTGGACTCTGCTTGTTAACCCTTGAGACTCTCTGACCGATAAATCCTGGTGCTTCAAATATGGCACAACTTAAACTGCTCTCTGGGTCTGTTGGTGACTTGTGTGTCAAACCATTTTACAAATACTGTGAGGGGAATTATCCTTCCTTTT
Source organism: Perca flavescens (assembly GCF_004354835.1). Classification (NCBI taxonomy): domain Eukaryota; kingdom Metazoa; phylum Chordata; class Actinopteri; order Perciformes; family Percidae; genus Perca; species Perca flavescens. The sequence goes on from NC_041338.1 coordinate 26,648,795, forward strand.
GATAACTTTAGGGGTTATTTTGTCAGCTTTACGGGACTAAAGAAAATACATTTTTCAGGATGACTTTTATTCACTCACCTGTGTTTCCCTTCAGTTATGACATCATTTCCTGTCACAACATAATGCCATGATAATGGTTAAAAGACATACAAATGACTTAATGGAAAGCAATACAGATTTATCTCTGTTACTCTGAAGTTCTTTTCCTGCTGTATATCCTACTGCCAGTCTGAATTTACACTACAACCGCAACAACTTATAGTAGCTTCAGATAGGACACCTCATCTGTTTAATATGTATTCAAAAGCATCAGAGGGGCCTCTGTTGTGTGTTCTAATGAATAAAACACGATGTTTATCCTTCCTGTTTAACGTTAAGTCCCCATGAACAGTCACAGGGACCAAGAGAATATTTACTTGCATTGGGACACCGGGGAGTTGGATTATCTGCTGGCGGCTTTGTAGTTTTCTGAAGCTTCCTCGTGTGACATGTTCCAGGGAGAGTTCTCTTATTTACTCTCCAGTCCTATGTGTATAGCCCTCCTTATTGTTTGTTCTTGTGTGCCACCACTCTTGAGGAATGTGCTCCAGGAGAGCTAGAGAGAGAGAGAGAGAGAGAGAGAGAGAGAGAGAGAGAGAGAGAGAGAGAGAGAGAGAGACATGGGATTGAGACTGTAGACTCCAGAAGGACACAGATGTGTTGTCACAACAGGGTATTCCATTAGAAAAAAGGATTTTATGTTGACAAGGACTTGCATTAAATGTGAATTACCATGCGGGACACAGGTGAAAGAAAACGTGTTTACAGTTCTCCTTGAAGAAAAATGACTTCTGTATAGTAATGACTGCTCTTTTTTGTCTTTTCGTTTGTTTTGAAATCACAAATGTTCTTTTTGTCATAAGGAGTCATGGAAGTACATGTTTGTCCTGTCAAGTAATCTTCATATCCAGCAGAACAACTAAAAGAGAGCAGACGATGCTCTACAAGAGCAAATTGATTTATATATTTTTTTTTTTACATTTAAAGCAGAAAACCATTTGCCCAGAGCAATTGTATCGAACACATAAGCTACATAGAGACCCTTATAAAAGCCACATGAAGTTTTATTTTATACCGAAAGGTGGCGACGTTGGGTTTCCAAACAATGTCATTCAACCAGACCCATGCTCTTTTCAAACGCTTTCACCCTCCACACACAACGATCCGCAATATCTGTAGTAATCTGTAGTAAATTTCTGCTAGTAGCCTATATGTAAAATATAGAATATTTATCCATCGCTCAGTGAGAATCATTCAGATGCATTTTAATGCATTCAATTCCAAGATGTTTGGGTAAGAGTGACTAAAACGGTTGTCTTGTCTGAGTCGAGTTTTAAGATCACTTTGACTCCTTAATTATAAATCTGCTATATAGTTAATGAAATGCACCTGTACAAAGTTTCGCTATATCAAGACACTAATGAGAGCTGGATTAAGAAAAGTTCTGAAAAAACAATATTGTTGACAAATATGACTCTAAAAATTTAGTTATGCAATTATTACGATGATGGAAAAAAAATGTAATATATGTTGAAAGTATAATGACTTGCTAAAAGATGAGGCTACACATGCATTTACCTGATTCTGTCAATCCTCGGAATCTGTTTTATTTTGCTGCTTTAGTTCTATTTCATGTAAAGTGGCAAAAAAATGAATATTAAGTCTCATGTGTCAATCTGCTGATGGGCTTGGACAGTTCAGAAAACTTTGGTTTCTATACTGTTATGCTAATTACGTCCCCAGGCTGGGCTCCTCATTGGCTGAGTCTCAGTCAATTTCATATTTCAGTCCTGACGTCAGGGCGCCTATAAAACTAAGCAATGCTTTTTAACTCGTCGGCTGACTGACGCCTTAGAAAAAAAAATCTATCAATCCTAGGGTGGAGTTTTTTTTTTCCTCCACAAAGCAACTATTTGCCCGGGACACGTGCGTGAACCTCTTCAATTTGGCGCACTAATCCTAAAAGGAGCCATGAAGTGTTAAATGGTAGAAACAGAGACAGCGGCGCTCAGACACCCGCACGCTGGGAGAGAGGGAGGAAACAGCGCTGCTCCAATGCGTCTGTGCAACACAGACTGAAGAAAAAAAAAAACTTATCGACTCACAAAACCAAAACCTGCGCTGCGCAATTAGTGCGTGAAAATCCACTTTTTCTCCGGTTTTGAAGAAAATAAATAAAGAAATCAAGCTGGCTCAGTGCGTGTCTCAGCAGCCCACTTTGACAGGTGCTCCTCACCCCCTTTGGAGGACTGTCAACAGCAAGAGGATGGCATCAGAGCTGGCAATGAGCAACTCCGACCTGCCCACCAGTCCCCTGGCCATGGAATATGTTAATGACTTCGATCTGATGAAGTTTGAAGTGAAAAAGGAGCCGGTGGAGCCCGATCGCAGCATCAGCCAGTGCAGCCGCCTGGTCGCCGGGGGATCCCTATCTTCCACCCCGATGAGCACGCCTTGCAGCTCGGTTCCCCCCTCGCCAAGCTTCTCGGCGCCCAGTCCGGGATCAGGGAGCGAACAGAAGGCACACTTGGAGGATTTCTACTGGATGACCGGGTACCAACAGCAGTTGAACCCCGAGGCTCTGGGCTTTAGCCCGGAGGACGCCGTAGAGGCGCTGATCAGCAGCAGTCACCAGCTCCAGACCTTCGATGGCTATGCCAGGGGGCAGCAGTTCGGCGGCGCAGCCGGGGCAGGAGGCGCCATGGCCGGGGAGGAGATGGGATCAGCGGCCGCCGTGGTATCCGCGGTTATCGCTGCAGCCGCAGCTCAGAACGGGAATCCCCACCACCACCATCACCATCACCACCACCACACAGGGGCACACCATCCCTCCTCCGGGTCTCAATCCGGCGGCGGCATGGGGGGAAACCACCAGCACCTGCGCCTGGAAGACCGGTTCTCGGACGAGCAGCTGGTGACCATGTCGGTGCGGGAATTGAACCGGCAGCTCCGGGGGGTAAGCAAGGAAGAGGTGATCCGTCTGAAACAGAAGAGGAGGACACTAAAGAACAGAGGCTATGCCCAGTCCTGCCGGTACAAGCGGGTCCAGCAGCGGCACGTCTTGGAGGGAGAGAAGACGCAACTGATTCAGCAGGTGGACCACCTCAAGCAGGAGATCTCCCGGCTGGCCAGGGAGAGGGACGCCTACAAGGAGAAATACGAGAAGCTGATCAGCACCGGCTTCAGAGAAAACGGAGGATCCAGCAGCGACAACAACCCCTCATCCCCGGAGTTTTTCATGTGAGTCTCGGCGCTGAAAAAGTTTTAATAACCGACCCTCACAAAGAAACAGAAAAAAAGAGAGAGAAAAAAACTTTTAATCTGCACGCAGCTAAAATCGGTTGTGCTTGCTTGCTTTGAAGCTGTTTGGTTAAAGCAGCTTTAGACAAAAGAGTTTTACACTTTTCTGTATTTCAAAAGTAGCCTATTTCATTTTCGGGGTGAGGATCTTGTTTGTTTTATCACGTTTAAATGATATAGCCTAACAAATAGGCCTGTTTAAATGACCGAATAAGAATTCGGCTTCCACAAACATTTTAAAGGATTTCTGTCTAATTCGCGATGTTGCATAAAATGACTAAACACTTTGCTGAGTAGCCTATCCTATAAGTCCGCCCTTACAAGCCTCATCATGCGCCTCGTCCATCCTGCTCCCTTTACCCAAATTAGTTTAATGAAATCCAACTGTCCTCGGGCACAGCATTTTATATATTTTTGATTTGAATTTATTTTAGTTCTTTGTTTAAAGTAAATTTAATTTTGATATGAATGATCTCATTTTCATATCGCCCATCCTATTTGTCTTGTGAAAAAAATATCCAAACTCAGAAGTTTGGATAATGGATGTCAGAGTGTAACGGTTATGTGAAGCCATGCATGCTGGTCATGCGCGGATTGTGTTTTTACTTTTTTCTTTCTTTTTCCTTGTTTTTGAGAACTTGTGTATGATGATTGTATTATATCATGATTGTTCAGCCTCATCACCTTTTGGGATTTATTTGTAAAAAAAAAAAAAAAAAAAAAACTAAACAAAAAAAAACTTGTGAACAGGTGCATTCGTCCGTCACTTTGCTTTCATAAAAGTTCCCCGCGAACATGGACCCTTCAACATTTATAGGCTGCCTTTGTAGCCATTTGAGGAAAATGACATTGTGGAATAAAGCAACGTTGTACTCAATATTGATTTGTACTCACAGACAACATACCACCAAGGTGAGCAGCATCAGACTATTTAGTAGAAACAATTATATTTTTCTTGACAAATGCAAAGACTAAATAGATTATAGCGATCAACAAGTGGGGCTGAAGATAAAATGCTTCAACAGAAGCAGATTATGATGCATGTCCTGAAATAAATGAGAGATAGGCCACTTTGTCACGCAAACTTGTTGCTACAAATTACCTGTTCTTTCTGCATTTCGTTGTTAATGTGTTTTCCTTTCATTTAAGGAACTTAATTAAGTTAACCCAGAACCCTATGGGTGTTATTCGGTAAATAAACTGTGAACTGTTTGGAAAATGGAAATGATATGTTCTCCCGGTGCTGTAGAATAATTAAGCAAAGCATCATGCAGCCATACGTCTTTTGTGATGATTTCCTAACAGTAAAAATGTATTGTGTGGACAGTACAGTTAACTGGCAGACATCGTGTTCACTCTTAAAATGAAATTTAATAAATATACCATTCATCAATAAACCTTCATGAATGGAACAAATATATTCTGAAAATGTTTGTTCTTCTTTTTAGTTCTTGTTCTTTTTAGTTTTGTCACTGTGTCTCTGAGGCGACACCACACACTCTGAGCCCTATCATCTCCCCTCGATCTAAATTGAAATATAAACAGAAGAACAAAATGTCGATCTGGTTCACATCTGGTTTTGAATGAAGCGCGATACAGATGTTGCGCACAAGGCGCGTGTTCTTGATTCATAACAGCTCCAAGATCAAGTCCAGCGCAAATGTATGTACTGCAGTTATTTTAGACTTTGACTCAATAAGCGTTCTTCATTCTTTTTTTGTCCCCTAAAAAAAATACACGGCGAAATATTCCAAAGTGTTTTCTCTTCTTTTGCTTCTCAAGAAAAAAATGCATGTTCCTCACCTGTTGCGTAATTAAAAGACAGAAAAAACTATAATTTTTATTTTTTTTAAACGTGAAGAGAATCTGACTACAATGCTCATTTTTTCTAATATAATTTCATTATTTGCCCCAGGGCCTAATAATTGTACTGCAGCTGTCCTAGAAAGGCGGAGTTAATGATTGACTTTAGAGTAAACTTGCACTTTTTACTCAGTAGCTGTCCACTTGTTGAATATTGTCTGTGGAAAGTTTCATTTAAAAATCGACCAGAGACAAAGGTCTAGATGACAAAAAACAGTCAAATATAGGATAATAGGCTACATACATATGTCTAACTTTAAAAATAAGAATTTTGACTTCCTGCAAATGATTCCATCTGAAAATAAACTGGACATCCTTTATTTCACTTTGATAAAAAAAAAAAAAAACGCCTATAAGACTAAAAGAGAAAAGGCACAGAAGGCACTCAGTAATTTGGTTTTGTAGCGACTGACAGCTCCATAGCTTACAGTCAAACCTGCCTGTGCTCTGACCTGCAGCAGCCTGATGAACTCAGTGCATCCTAAACAGCAGTATGGCTGAGATAAAAGCTACAGGGTCTGGGTTAGGCTGCACAAGGTCACCGCCACCATACATGTGTGTATGTGTGTGTGTGTGTGTGTGTGTGTGTGTGTGTGTGTGTGTGTGTGTGTGTGTGTGTGTGTGTGTGTGTGTAAAGGAGGGATATTATCTTTTCCCACTGCAGGACCTTTGTCAGTCGGAGTGCTTGCATGTACGAACATATGAACATAAGGAGAAGTTGTTTTATTTGTGTAGCTCATAAAAACTTTAAAAGGCACACAGCGATGGCGTGTGTGTCTAAATGCAGAGTTTAAGACAAAGACTGTAAAGACTCTGTATTTGATCTGTGTCTCACCTGTACAACAGTGTCTCACACACACACACACACACACACACACACACACACACACACACACACACACACACACACACACACACACACACACACAGTCACCTGGCGCGCATTAGCTCCCATGAAAGCCCAGAGTGAGGGACAAGATGGGAGAGCATGATCCTCTCATGCCTGAAGGAATGATTTTCTCTGTGATTAAAAGTGAGTGAGAGACAGAGATAGAGCAAGAGGGATAGAGAGAGCAATACAGAGAGAAAGAGAGAGAGGGAGATGCTGGCTGCCTTCCTGCTCCTTTCAGATGATAAACGATCAGAGATGCGTCCTAGCTGAGAGGAGAGGGCCTTTTAGTGAGCATGTGTCCACTAATTTATGGCCTTCCTATCTGATTAGGTCAATATAGTGTGCTATTTAATTACATTTGTGTTATAACCTAGAACTGGAGATGCTATACCTTCACGGCACCCCTTTCTTCTGCAAGGCAGATAGTCTCAGGGTTTAGCTCAGGACAGTCTTACCTGTGACAGACTTTGTGTCATGGTTCATCGGTTTCCAGTGTTTCTGCTCCCTTATTTAATATGTAAGAATGATAAAGTGGAAAAATGCTGATCATTGTATAGGGGTGGAAATTGTGTGGGACAATTTCTGCTTGTGTGTGTGTGTTTTGACTTTGAGACACACCAAGGGGCAGGAGGATTCAGTAGCACTGATTCACTTCCTGTGTTGAAGGAGGACAGAAGGCACAGGAAACAATATTCAGCGCTTCCTCTTCATTTCTCAGCAGATTCAGTGCTTCTCTCTCCGCCTTTTGCTTTCTCTCTTTCATTTTTACAGTATGAAAAAGTGTGTACATATAGAACACAGACACACCACATTATTAATCTTACCAGTACGAATTGTAATTCTATTCTCCGGCCCACTATATTGACTTCTGCACTGTGATCATTTGCAGTCTGTCCAATGATTAGGTTATTAAAGATAATGTAGTTGTCTGCTGTCACAATATTGGACTCTCTCTTTCAGGTCAACTATGGGAAATCACTTTGAAATGTATCAGTATTGACATTTGAATCATCATCATGTACTTTGTTTTAATGCCTCAGAATTAATAGGACAAAGGATGTGGGCACTTTTTAGTGTCTATTTGTGTGAGTGCTCAATAACCAGCCTGCATTGTCTTTTATTTCACCTTGTGGAGGAAGGGTGTAGATGTGCTCTAACTGAATGCATTAGGTCTATAGGAATGAGTCATTTGATCATGACATTATGAGGCGTGTAGCTTTTTATGTCAACCCAAAGGAAATCTGAATAAGAAAAACAAACAATGTCTCACTTAGCATAGAAAAACTCAAAAGGTGCAAAAAATTCAGGCTGCATTCCTTTTTTCCAGGCAGTAATAAACTACTTGATTTAAGAGTAGCTTCAAGTTGCTCAAATAGTTTTGATTTATTAATGCTCTAATAGGAAGTGTTTTTTAATAATCAGTTGAGAGGAGTAAGTAAACAGTTTATGTCTTAAAACATTACCTCAAAAAGTATAATTAAGGTGTCGGTAATAATAATATATAATAATATATTCAATCCACTATGTTAACATTTCATTAAAGGCTAACAACTATCGCTGAATAAAAAAAACAATTTGTTTTGTATTGTGAAAAATGCAGTCATTTTGAAACACAATATTTTTTTGTGTACGTTCATTTTCTTTTCTCCCCAACCCCCCAAATGGTTAAAAACATATTCACATTCAAAAGAGGAAACAATTTCAATCTCTTCCACTCAATCCGCATCTGCATCACTCCACGCGATAAACATTTACATTTAAAGTGATTTAAATCAGCTGCATTTATGTTCCTCTGTGGTCCGTCCATCATCTAGACCTGCAATGCCAGAGTTTCTCTCCCTCTGTCCCTCTCTCTCATTCTCTCTCTTTCTCTCGTTCTCTCTCTCTCTGTCTCTCGTTCTCTCTCTCTCTGTCTTGCAGTGTCCTGAGTTATGTGTCATTTATTTGAAACCCTAATAATTTAACTTGTCCCCTCCTGTCGTGCCTGTGCATGTGGTAAGAATGCAGCAGCTGTAAAGATGGTTTGTGCTGCTGGCTCTGTATGTATCTTATTGGCTTTACATGGTGATTTATTCCAGCAAATAGAAGCATGAGCAGAGAGGACGTAATGTGATTGTCTGAATCCAATCCTATAGTCTTGTGTTGAATTGAGATTACTGTAAATGCTCAGCTGTAAAAGAACGTGCATATAGGCACATGTAATATGTTTTGTGGTTTTCCTTGCAGTAGAATTCAAACACCAGATTTGCATTTGCTCGTATAGGAAGCCCTCCTCAGAATGCATCACTAAAGGGCAATAGATGAAAGCTAATTATGATTTAATTATATGTGATCACAATCTTCTGACAGATAAACATAGCTGAGGCTGTGTTGATGTTTTCAACAGTGAGTTGAGTTGCAGGGCACAGAGTCAGTGGAGTGGTGTGTTTTGGACAGCGGCAGCGGGAAACTGAGTGCATTATGCGGCTGTTTGTGTGCATGTTTGTCTATGTGTGCGTGTTTAAGTCTGCGCGTGCACAAGTTTGTGTTATGCAGGGTGGAGCTGGAGCCGAGCCCGACCCCTGTGTGTTTTACCTGCATCTCAATGAAGCGAGCGAGGTGATTTACCCTTCTACTGCAGTCAGCCTCTCTCTCTCTGTTTCGCTCTGTCTCTCAACCAGTCAAACAGACATTGATCTCTTTGCCAGGCAAGGTGACCCACCGTGTTGTTCAGCTCTTCCAAAGTCTCTCCTCTCCCTTTTTATTTGTACCTGGGAAAGGCCTTGACCCCCACACACTGCTGCCATGTAGCAGCCCCTCTGCACATGGGCCTTACTTCCCCTATGTGTGTGTGTGTGTGTGTGTGTGTGTGTGTGTGTGTGTGTGTGTGTGTGTGTGTGTGTGTGTGTGTGTGTGTGTGTGTGTGTGTGTGTGTGTCTGGCCCAGTGTACAGCTCTTTGTTTGTCTTCCCCTATAGGTGCGTGTAATTATGTGCAGATTGATTTCTATGGGGCTGAAACTGTAAATTCTAGTTTAGGTACATCTGAGAGTCTGGTGTGTCCATGTTGATGTTTCAGAGTATTTTTCAGGTGACAGCAGACTTGTCTCTGCTGTAGGTATGTCAATGGGAGCTCCTATGTAGCTGAATGGGTCAGAGTCCATTTGGTCCCAGTGTGAATCGGATTACAGGGAAATGAATGGCTCTCATTGTTGCTTAAAGATGGATTGGGGGGCATTAATATACTTTGTCGCTCCTTCGCCTCATTTAGCTCTACTGAAGCCCAGCGAAAGGTTTTTCAGGTTTTTAAAGCAGGTTTTCTTTTTCCACGGTCGTCTCTGGCATGTGTTCATATACAGTGATGCTCACATGTGTGAATTATCCTTACACGGATGTGTGAATACCCTGCTCTCAGACATGCATGCACCCAAATGAATGTAAACGTGTAGATATGGTCCTCATAAACCGACTGACCAACCTGCTTATTTCAGTCATTTTTGAACTACAGTTTTTACAATCACTTTGCTACTAATTTCAGAACCTTGATGTCATTTTTCAAAACTATAGACACAAAACTCAAAACAGTTATCACTTGTAACACAGGCTGTCCAATGTTCAAAACATTGCATTGGGCATTCATATCTTTAAAGAAATCTTGCACTTGCACAATCACTGGTTCAAAAAACAAATATATTGTGAAATATTGAAACGTTACTTTAGATCACCCACACATAAGCTACCCATAGTTTCACTGGGTCATCGTTCGTACAATCATTAAATATTGTAGTACAAAATAGGTGATACATGTTTCATTATGGTACTACAAGTAAATACATCCCTGTTAAAGTACTGCAGTAGTAGAGCGAATACTGCATACCAATGTGGTAGAAGTGTATATATATATATATATATATATATAAACCTTTATTTATCCAGGTAAGTCGATTGAGAACAAATTCTCATTTGCAACGACAACAGACATACAGTACTCTATAAATAAAGTATATATACAGTCATGAGAAAAAATTAGGACACCCATGCTAAAGTTGACTAAAAAGAGGAATAAAAAAATCATCTTTGGAAATTGATCTTAATGCTTTAATTAAAAAAATAAGGACAAATCCAACCTTCATGGACACCAATTTTGTTTGTGAATGAAAAATGTATCGTAAATAAATAAATGTTCTTCCTTAAAATACAGGGGGCATAAGTAAGTACACCCCTATGTTAAATTCCCATAGAGGCAGGCAGATTTTTATTTTTAAAGGCCAGTTATTTCATGGATCCAGGATACTATGCATCCTGATAAAGTTCCCTTGGCCTTTGGAATTAAAATAGCCCAACATCATCACATACCCTTCACCATACCTAGAGATTGGCATGGTTTTATTTCAGTTAATTTGAGTTGATAGCTGGTTTGATTTGCATTGAGAGATGATTTTATGGAAACTACCCCATTCCAATCTCTAGGTATGGTGAAGGGTATGTGATGATGGAGGGGTATGGTGAAGGGTATGTGATGATGGGGGGGCTATTTTAATTCCAAACGCCAAGGGAACTTTATCAGGATGCATAGTATCCTGATCCATGAAATAACTGGTCTTTACAGTAAAAATAAAAATCTGTCTGCCTCTATGGGAATTTAACATAGGGGTGTACTTACTTATGCCCCCTGTATTTTAAGGAAGAACATTTATTTATTTACGATACATTATTCATTCACAAAGAAAATTGGTGTCCTTAAAGATTGGATTTTCCCTCATTTTTTTAATTAAGGCATTAAGATCAATTTGCAATAGATGTTTTTTTTATTCCTCTTTTCAGTCAACTTTAGCATGGGTGTCCTAATTTTTTCACATGACTGTAAATTATATATCTCAATCATCAGTAACAAGTTGGCAGAATTGGACAAGCAATTCCAAGGGCCTGAATCCATACAGTGCAGTACTGTAAATACTGTAAAGAGTCTGAAAAGTTGGTACATGGTACTATAGAAACAGTGTCTGATAAACAGTAGTACATTACAGTAAAGAATGATGATGAAATATTACATCCATAGATGATGTAGTCTAATTGGTTCATGATCCACGCTAATTGGTGACATGTGAATCTCGTTATCTTGAAACTTTCATGATCTAAACATGGAGTATTGTTTGTCTGTTTCCATACAATTATGCATTAAGAGTAATGCAACAGTTACTTATCATTTTGAGTAGTTGTATTGATTGATAGTTAGATGATTGTAATGGAATGAATAGACAATTATCTAAAATGTAATGTGTGAATTGCTTTTTGAAATAGTAGTACTTTGATGTTAAGTTGTGTCATATTGAACAGGTGATCTTTGTTAAATGAACAAATGATATTTGGTTTATGTGCATTGTATCCAAGCAATTGAAAAAAGTGTTAGAGTTTTGAAAAATGTGCATTTTGATCATTGGTTGTGAGTTTTGTGTCTAGAGTTTTGAAAAATGACGTCAAGGTTCTGAAATTAGTAGCAAAGTGATTGTAAAAAACTGTAAGACAATTAATCACAATTATTTGAAATAATGCACTTAAAATTTGAGGATGGGGTGGTTATAATATTACATACTATCAAACATTATCATAACATAATGTTGTAACGTGAAATTTATTTCAGAGATACTTTTCATGTGTATTGATTTTTCTTTTGAAATACCATGTAGTGTGTGTGTGTGTGTGTGTGTGTGTGTGTGTGTGTGTGTGTGTGTGTGTGTGTGTGTGTGTGTGTGTGTGTGCGTGCGTTGTGTGTGTGTGTGTGTGTGTGTGTGTGTGTGTGTGTGTGCGTGTGTGTGTGTGTGCACATGTGTGGGTATCTGTATCTATCTCTTGGAGAAAGAGGTACATCAAATGTATTAATGAGAATCAGCCATATTTCAAAACAAATCCAAACCTACCATTCAAATCTTAATAACTGATATCTGATCGGTTAAAATATTTGATTCATTTATTTGACTAAACATTTAAAATAGAATTTTGTTTTTGTGTTGTATGTTTAGGTTTGGTGCTGCTTTATAGCCTACAGTATATGTATATATAGTATAAGTTTATTTATCATGATTCTGAATAGTTTTAAACTTTTCATCTAAATTGTTTTCCTTGAATTTAAATATATATTTTTTTATATTTGATGTATTTTCAAATTTCTTAATAACATTCTATGAACTCAACTCAAAAATATGACTACCACAAATGTATTGTTCAGTTTAATTTGTATTTAAAAGGACTAATATTACTCTGTGTCCCCAATAATTTGTGACTTCATCTTTTCTCTCTCTACCTTTCTTTAAATTCATGGTCCGTTTGGAAACAAACAACCATTACTTAATGTTCAAAGTGTGTTATAACTACAGTGGTTTCCTGTGTTGTTGGATCACAGTGTGGGTTTTATAACACGTTTTCGGTTTCCTGTCTTCGCAGGACGTCAAGAAAATTCCTCCATCTGTGATAGAGAGTCGTGACTTCTCTGCCCCACCACCCTGGAGTCTGAGGTAACTTCTCCTGCTCAGTTTCTAATCTTCGACTCTCCTTTACAAAACACAAATTCATTTAGTACATTGACATTCTTAAAATATTTAAAACTAAAACTGAAGTTTAGTGTTGCAGAAGTCTGACAATTTTATTTCCCGTCTGCTGCATGTATATCAAAATACATAATGTTCACACTAAGCTTTTAATAATACTGTGTTTGGTAACTGATCCATTACAATGATGTTGCCAGAATTAATAATAAGTAATTTATATTATTCTTTTAATTTACATTGTATACACAAAATAAGTATCAAACTCCTTGATTCAAGTTTGTACCCGAAAAAGTCCACTTTACATTTACAAACAAAAAAATAGGTTGCATCCAAGCAAACATTTGAGATATACTACAATATAAAATATACAACTTGTCAATGCTGAACAGAATTACTGCAATATTGTTTATCTTTAAAACCATTGGTAATGTTTGATTTTATAGTTTAGTCAGAGAAGTAGAAATGTGAATAGTAAATATGAAAATCACATTCTCTGTTACCTGCTTTTTGTTCTTTATCCAAACAATTTGAATACAATCCAATCAAAATCAAACATGAGCCTTACATCTGTAGTTTAATGACATCTGGATATTTTAGTATAAATCTGACACAAGTTTGTATAATGACATGTACCTCAGACATGAAGTCTTCTGAGTGAAATCAAAACCACAAACCACTTGTATGTATTGATCTCATTTAATAAGGCAGATCAAGGGGAGTGTTTCACTATCAGGTCTTTTTCTCACTTTATATTTAGCTCGATCAAACGCTCTCTCAACTTTTGTTGTGTGTGATGTTATGCAGCTCTCTGTTTTGGGGCTCTGACAGTGCTACTTGATTGACAGGAGGGTGACATGCGCAGTGCTCATGGGATGAGGCCAAAAGTTTAGTTTTGACCCTTCAACCTCCTTCACTCTCTCAGCTCTCTCTGCGGAGACAAACACTGTGCATTCTTTTTTTTTCTTTTTTCTGGCTGACACACAGATGAACGGATAGCAGTGGATGGCCGGGGATGATAGAGCGAGGCCGGGGAAAGCGAGCGCTAGTTTTTTGCGCTCTCACGTTGCCATTCGAAAAAATAGCTGGAGAGGAAGGATGGATGGAAGGAATCCAGGCAAAGCGAGGGAAGGAGATAAGGGATTGAGGACAGGAAGGCACCTGGATTTGAATGCAGACATGCACACAGAGAACAGGAGGAGGTGAGGAGGTGAGGGGAAGGGAGGAAGGGATGGCAGGAGGGCTCCTAGCCGTGGATGCAGACAGACAGGCAGGGTAACCAGAGGCACGCGGTGACCTTCTCTGCTGCTGGAGGATCGAAGGCTTTATTTAAAGGCCTGGTCAATGCTGGGTGCTGCTGAGGTATCAGCCTCGCAGCCAGGCGACTCATCACCACTGTAATACAACTCTCTTACCCTAACCCCCCCTCACACACACACACACACACACACACACACACACACACACACACACACACACACACACACACACACACACACACACACACACACACACACACACACACACACACACACACACAAGACAAGCCGCACGCACACACACACACACACAGACAGCACAGGACACTCTCTGGACACCTCAGGTTTTACACTGTACAGTAGAGAGGCTGGACAGAGTAAACTACAGCATCAGCATCGGCTAATTTTACTGCAGACAGTATACTCTACTTTCCTCATGCGCTCAGCATTGTGAAGCACATGCTTGTTTTGCCTTTGCTTTGCACTCCATCACTGTCAATTTTTTTTATACTGCTGACTAATTAAAAATAGAAAGCATCATGCATGTTTTTTTATGTGACGTATTGATACAGTGAGGATGGAGGTGAGGAAAGAGTTAAAACTTGAAAGAACGCAGGCTGCTAAGGTAGGACACCTGCGTGTGTGTGTGTGTGTGTGTGTGTGTGTGTGTGTGTGTGTGTGTGTGTGTGTGTGTGTGTGTGTTTGTTTGCGGCATACATGAATTTGTATCAAAAAATCACACAGGAGCAAATACATGTTTGACGATACTGTAAGAGACCAAACAAAAGTATTTTAAAAAAAAAATATATATATATATATATATATATATATATATATATATATATATATATCAACGTGTGTGTGTGTGTGTGTGTGTGTGTGTGTGTGTGTGTGTGTGTGTGTGTGCAACTGATAGTCATACATTTGTACAAGTATAATTTTGCATGTTGTGACTGATGAAAGAAGATTCACATAATGCAGTGTATATTCTGCCCACATCCTTGTGTTCCTTGTTTATAGACAGGCAGTAAAACACATTTATTGCTGCTGTCATGTGACAAATGCTTTTTCTGAATGTAAAGCCATCTTTAGTTTTGGCGGATCAAAATTTAAAAACAGGAAGAAAAAAACAAACTAAAATAAAGAGAAAAGACAACAATAGAAAGCATCATGCACAATTTGTTATGTGACGTATTAATAGAGTGAGGATGGAGGTGAGGAAAGAGTTAAAACTTGAAAGAACACAGGCTGCTAAGGTAGGACACCTGCATATGTGTGTGTGTGTGTGTGTGTGTGTGTAGCACGTGTTTGCGCGCTCGCATGTGTGTGGCTGCAGCGTTAGGACACCTGCATGCTTCAGCACTTTCTGGCTGTCAGGAGCTCTGAGGTCACAGGCAGGGGAGTGGAGAGGGCACATTAGAGGAAGCTTCAGAGCCCCCACCCACCCACCACGCATCCACGATTCCTTCCAGCTGACCCCCCCCATTCATCCCCCCGCCATCCCTCCACCACCTCCACCTCTTCCTACTCATCTTCCCCTCGTGGTGACGGGGTGAGTCGGCCACTCAGAGGGGAGGGGGCGCAGGCATGCAAGGTGCCTGTGGCTGACAGCAGGCAGGTCAGGTTTTTGTAGACACGGAAGAGGAGGAAGGACACATGCGCACACGCACGCAGACACGTCAAGTTGTGTGAGTATATACCAGCGAGGAAGAAAGAGAGAATATATTTATATGCTTGCATGTAAACACCTAAAAAGCTTTTTGCCGTTACATGCAAAAATGAAAAATATCAACTAGAAGATTAATATTAATGTATATTATGATATCTGTTTAGGATTGATCACATTGGACTACATGAAAATGGGAATCAACTGAAGAATTTTCAACTTCTCACAAAATACTCGGCTGAGAAAATGTGACTGAATATAGTATCAATGTAGTCAACAAAACTGTATATTATGATTTCTGATATTGAAGCAAAAATCCACAATATGATTTCAGATGACAAATAGTACGGCCCACCCTTCAAACATAGATTAGTCACTTATAAAACACTGCAGCTGTGTTGGGTTCCTTTGTATTCTGCAGCGACAAGGATCTGCTCCTCCATCCACAGTTTGACACACTTCACTATCCATTTATTGCCTGGGATATTTATAACTACTAGCTGCTCAGTGTGAGACTCGTTACACTGTTAGAGTCTTGATAGTGACACGGACGTCATCCCTCAATCCAGAAAATCCAAATGACAGGGAGGATATGAACAGGATGTATGCTCATTATTTGGCCTGGTCTGAAAAGAGAGAAAGCAAGTAGAATTGGGGCCTGGATTAGAAATAAATGACAAAAAAGAAAGAAGGTTTCACTCGCTGCAGTTGGAAAGATACACACACTGAACACACGACAACTGTGTTTAGATTTGGATTGTTTTTCAAAATGTGTTATGTGTTTTTGCTTTCTTCTAAACCCAGAGTAGATGATACTTGAGGAGAAAGCTGCACCCTCGAGCCAAACCTCTAAACATCAACGCGCTCTTCTTTTTAACTTATGTTAATATACAATTTTCTCGCCGATATTTCAATTGTTTAAGCCTGAATTGTGTTGTTTTATTCAAATATAATTAGTTGTAAAGCTGTTACCAGTGTGTGTGTGTGTGTGTGTGTGTGTGTGTGTGTGTGTGTGTGAGAGCCTCAGAGCCACTGTTGTCCTCAGGTTGTGACTGTGTGTTCACAGCATGATTGAGAAAGGAACTTGTGATCAGCCGGAGGTTAGTTTGATATAATGTATTCTCCTGAATCACCGCAGCCAGCAGCCCAGGGCCTTCCTCTCACCCACAGCCTCCTTCCCCTTACACACTCACAAACACACACACATATACACTACTTCCTCGCTCCCCGCGCGTCACCGTCCCCTCCTCTCTGTTCCTTGCGGTGACTGCCCAATGCTAGCTGCTTAGCGCTGCACCCAGTGTCTAATTGAATTCCAACACTCCGGTGTTAGCTCCTGACGCTATAGAGATGTTAACACGGCACAATACTAACAGTCCTCAGGACGTGTTTCAACACCTAGCTTCTAAAGAGAAAATTAGTGCTAAGCTCACTCTGGCAGCACATGATTTATTCAGAGCTCCAAACTATGTCTTCTGTATCCCCTAAAGGATCGTCTTTTATAGCCATGAGCTGATCAGCACTTCATATACACACATGCAGCACACGCAGAATATGTATTGTGGCTGTGCCGTTGGTAGTGCCGTTGGTGTGTTTCCTCTCGCTCCTCATGCTTCTACTCAAGTGTATCTATTGTCTCTTATATAAATGTGTCTGCTGGTCTCTCTGCATCCATATTGCTGGCGATGCCGTCCATCCCCTCTCCCTGACACCCTTACTTGTATTCCCTGGCTCTCAAACACCAGCTCTGGGCTTTAATGGCACATATTTCCTGGGCCCGGCTGAAACGGGATGCATCTTCTCCTTGTTAGCTTGATAAATAACCAGGCTGCTGGGAAAGTGCTGAATTTGAGCTTTCAGCCTCTATTTTCTGCTGGATGACATTAATTTTAAGTGCTGAGAAGGAGCTAACTAATACAGACAAATAAATAAGGAGGAGGAAGGGAAGGTGCAGAGGTGCTGGAGTCACTCTGCTGTCCCTTCCCCCTTTTACCTGTTTATACACAAGCATTCATACATGCAATATGCAAACCTGCAAAAATATACAATACACACAAACAGCGCACACACTTAGTTTCTGAATAGATGCTTGTGTTGTTGTCCAAACTGTGGAATCGTCTTATCTCATTTTTAGTACAACTCCTGCAGAGGTCAAATGTTTAACATGTTGCTGGTAGACAGACAGTCTGTCAGGTAGACAGCAAGATTGGCTCCATGCTTTTCTATCTACTGTCTGCCTCCGTCCCTCCTCTCTGTCTGTCCTTCTCATTCTGTCTCCTGAATTCTGTGTTTCATCAGAATAAGAGATTAGTGTGGCAGCAAAATGGTTGCAGATCACCCATTCACCCATTTATCATGGATAAATTGTATTTATATGAGCTTATAGAGACAACAAAACAGAGATCAGGTTTGAGTCTAAGTAGCTCCTTAGTGGATTGCAATTTAAATATTGAGGGTAATAGTTCATAGTTTTTGAGGGGAAGTTAATTATTGTTGCAGAAAAGACCAGAAAAAAGTGGTTTCTACCTAAAACACTGATATTAAAGTATGTTTAAACTGGATGAATAAAGGTTAAATTATATTCTTGCATTTCTGTTTGTGTGTGTGCTGCGACAGCTTGAACAGGTTTATCTCTAAACTGTTTTTAAAAAGCATTTGGAAAAGATTCTCTCTTTGTATAGTTAAAATCTGACTCTAAGCTTCATCAGTTGCACTAGTTTGATTTTACTTTTTGTAAATAATTGAGCTGCCTGGGAGCAAAATAGAAAATAATAGAATCAATTAAAATACAGGATCAAAGGTAAATCTTCAAAATATCAAAAATATTTTTTAATCTTGTTGCCTGTACGTTTCTATTGTTGTCTTTTGTCTTCATTTTAGTTTCTTTTGTTTTATTTCTTCCTGTTTTTAAAATTTTTATCCGCCCAAACTGAAGATGGCTTTACATTCAGAAAAAGCATTTGTCACATGACAGCAGCAATAAATGTGTTTTACTGCCTGTCTATAAACAAGGAACACAAGGATGTGGGCAGAATATACACTGCACTACTGATTATGTGAATCTACTTTCATCAGTCACAACATGCAAAATTATACTTACAAATGTGCAACTATTAGTTGCATGTTACTACACACACACACACACACACACACACACACACACATTGTTGATATATTTTTTTAAATACTTTTGTTCGGTCTCTTACAGTATCGTCAAACATGTATTTGCTCTTGTGCGGGTTTTTGCACACACACACACACACACACACACACTTCTGCTGTGTATACAGTAACACAATACAATGAGGTGGCTTTGGCTGAGGCACCTCATATATTATTTTAACAATGTATAGCGTGGTGAATAAAAAGGTCAGTGGTTGAGAACTGGCTCCATGTAACAATAAGATGCATGAACTGAGCACTGCAGGCCCTTCAGTCTGCATCCTGCTGCTGAACGCTGTGAGGAGGAAACACGTGAGATAGATTCTACTGTAGACTGTGTGTGTGTGTGTGTGTGTGTGTGTGTGTGTGTGCGTGTGCGTGTGCGTGTGTGTGATCATATGTGTGTTTAAGGGACACCGTTGTGAAACACCTTATAACAATAGATTTACTTGGTCTATCATTATTGATTGTACATTTTCCCCTTCTGCCCTTTGCCTCACTTTGATATATGTCTTTTATTACGACAACATTTTGCTTTTAAAGCACATTGTGAGCTGAGATTTTGTTACTAAAGCGAGGCTTTTATAAGACAAATTCTATTAGTGTTAGCATCCAAATACACTCTCGCTCTGCAGATGCGATGCAAGCAATGCCTGTTTCTGTTTGCAAAGCAGGGTTTAATTTTCAGGGTGTATTTATCACATGCTGTCATGTTGTGGTCACATGACCACATGAACCACTGCCAGCAATTAAGGCTGATAAATCACTCATTTACAGGAAGAGAAGGAGGGACCGAGGAAACGAGAGAGGGATAAGAGAGAGGGAGAGGAATAATGAATAGCCTGTACCCCTTCACAGATATTTTATTCTTTCATTTTTTAAACCATGATGTTGAATGTCATTGTGTTTGGGCAGTGTAGTATGAACTGTTGGCAGTGAGGCTCATTGACTCCTACAGGCAAAGACAAAGAGACAGATGGTAGTCGTTTGTGTGGTTTACTGTGATTTTGACCGGACTGCACTGCTTTATTTACTGTTGGAGGTGTGTGTGTGTGTGTGCTGAGTGCACGCCTGCACAAGCAAATGCATTTGTATCATGACAAAGAAAGAGATGCACAACCGTCACCAAACACAGTGATGGCTCTGCATGCAGTTATTTCAAATACCAAACAATGCTGGTATTTAATTAAAAGCATCTTTTATTTTTGTCAGAATGTAGATGGAAATATTGTTGTAATGCAGACTGTTTTTTCTTGTCTTTTCAGCCAGCTAGCCTAGAAATTGAGACATAGCACATAACTGTTAATTTTAGTTGCCTATCAGACACAAGTATTAGAGAAGTCCTGGGATGTATACAGGGTCCAAACCTGTCCAGCGTCTGTATAAGTTACTTCAGAATATGTGTTTCAGCAGACCGGCTCAGTGCTCTGTAGAGTCTCAACCTGCCCACTCACTTGAAAAGGCTTATTAAAGATTCATGACAAATGACAAAAAAAAAGAAAAAATGGGGAAAATGCTTTAAATGGGCTGGAAGAAGAGAGCAGTGGGAAGGAGACAAGCTGTGGTTTCTTTTCCGACAGTCTGAACTCTTATTCACTTAAGACAGCGGTCACTAAATGACTCAAGGTGTCTTCACAATGAGACTATTGAGAGAAGTTGAGTCAGTTGGGCTTCCTGCTGCAGAGGGAATATGATAACAAAAGATCGAGAATCAGCAGTTACTCTGTAAATGTTTCCGGGGGTGGTTGCTGTTTAAAGAGTTACTATTTTTTATTATTAGCTGTGTGTGTGTGTGTGTGTGTGTGTGTGTGTGTGTGTGTGTGTGTGTGTGTGTGTGTGTGTGTGTGTGTGTGTGTGTTAATGCTGTATTCAACAGAGGCACGACCCTGCTGTCCGCAGTCTTACCAGTACTATAATTATGAAAGCAACTGGAGCAGCAACTCTGGGAAGATAAATTGTGTACACATTAACTGCACTAGAATACAAAGTCAACACTGCAACTGTGAGTGTGTGTTTTGTGTGGCATGTTGTATTGCCAAAGACTGTCTAGCATGAGTCTGGTCTTTGCTCTGGTCTATCTTTCCCTACTTGCTTTCTAGAAACATCAGTAATGTAAGCTACATGCTTTGTAATATGTTTGTCCCTCTGTGAATAATGTTTTAGCTTTTAATTCTCATCATACATTACACACATTCATTTGTTGTACTTATTTCAGTTTTTTTATCTTGTTACTTCAATAAGACAAATTTCTATTCAAGATTGGAGTTTCATTATTGACTATTTCTATTAATAAAATATATCATATTAGTAGTGCCTGAGTGCTTGTGCAGTGGCTTTCTTTTGATTTACTCCCTTAAGAAGTTACCACCATCCTCCATATCTCATTTTTCCCACTATACACATGTGATGTACAGTAGGAAGGGTGCTGCACTGTCCTCATCTCCGTCTTTCACTTTCTGATCTGTTCTGGTTCAAGGTTGATACTCACATGGGGACAGAAAGGGGGAGAGAGGGAGGAGACACAAGGGAAGGAGGAGCAAACAAGCATGCTTTTGGCTTGTGTGAACACAATGTTTTGCCTGTGCAAATTTAAGGGGAAAAGGGGGCCATATGGTCTTCATGTAAACCCTCTCTCTCTGTCTCTTTCTCCTTTTCAAACACACAAATGCAACTTTTAAAAAGTGGTAGTGAACCCATCACAAGAAATAGTTATTTCTACAATACGCCTAAGGCATCAGACTGTAACACTACATGTTTTTGAAGTACGGTAATTCATCACACACAAGGGTGCTTGTATCACTTGTCTGTAATCCATGTTTAATGTCGCACATGGGGTAATTGTTTGAATACTGAATTTGGCCACAGGCTTCATCAGGTCCCTCATCCGATACATTAAATAGATCAAATCAAGCATCAAAGCACAAAAGTCACACAGCAGGTGCAATAAATAGAGTATTAATGACACAACGTACATGAGAGGCAGCGATCTCTAATTACAACATTTAGTCTTTAGTTCTTTAGTGTGAAAACTGCAAACAAAACACATCTATGCTTTTGCTGCATATGTATATAACATTTGTTAAAATTATGAATCGGAAGACGTTTTAATAAAGTAATAAGTTCAATTAACAGAAAGCATATTTCAGAATCCAATTTCTGATACGGCGTTTGTTTTGGTGGTGCCGAGAGATACATCACACTGTTCCATACTGTATATTTTATGTGGCTTAATCTCGAGTGAATTAAAGGGTCTTGTAAAAAGTGGAATGTTATTAGCGTCAGACCACCTGGGGTGAACATCTGCAGACTCAGCCTGCAGGACCAACATACATCACTGCTTCTCTTCTTACTATTTACTGTCACACATGCACACACACACACACACACACACACACACACACACACACACACACGGCTGGGCTGCATCCATCTTTTGCATGCCTCTTGTCTTACTGACATATGTGCAGTTGTGCGTTCCTGTAGGGGAGGCGAGCTGCTTATTAAAGATGCCACAAGGTCACAGGTCAAGTACAGGTTCTGGTCTTCTGGTCAGCCAGAGGTCAGAGGTCAGCAGGTTAGCGTCAGAGGCCAGGATGATCACAGCTGATTGGTTTATCACAGTGCAGCTCACCAGTAATCCACTGACGATTCAAAATCAAAGTATGGGATGATTTTGTTTTAGCTTTGAATGATTCCTCTGCATTATTCTGCTGACTGCATGAAACCCTTTTTATTTGTTTAAGTTGTTTTTTATTCCTACAGTAACTACTCTCCTTTGAATAATTAGATGTTCTTTTCATGTTCTATTAGGACTGTTTTTCCTCCCTATTTTTTCATCTTCAAAGTGAAAGCTAAAATAGGGCGATCATTGCAATTTAATTACTACAAATCCCTTTGTGAATTTGGTCTTGTGTTTGTTTACATGCATACTGTAGATTTGCCGGCTCCTGCAGTTTTTTTTCTGTGATTCAGAGAATGTCTTTACTTTCTTGTGTCGTTCTGTATATGCCTTCTTATTTATAGTGTGTGTGTGTGTGTGTGTGTGTGTGTGTGTGTGTGTGTGTGTGTGTGTGTGTGTGTTGATGAAGTTGCAATGGGGTTTATTTAAATAGATAAGATGGTGTTTTATTCCCAATCAGAGGAATCTCCTGTCGCATCTCAGTCTCTTCATAATAACCCCCGGCATTGCTCCACATCCCCCTGACAAACACACACACACACACACACACACTGAGTATTGCAGACACTGCAATTTTCTCTCTCTCTCTCTCTCTCTCTCAGGGGTAAAAGGCTTTGATAAATGAAAATAAATACTTTCTCTTCATACAAGGAACCAAAGGGGAGAGAAGAAAATGGCATAAGAGACAGGAGGTCTGTGACAGTTTGATGCCTCAGTACAAGCACAAATATGACAAAGAAACACCTTCTATATCTGTGTGTGTGTGTGTGTGTGTGTGTGTGTGTGTGTGTGTGTGTGTGTGTGTGTGTGTGTGTGTGTGTGTGTGTGTGTGTGTGTGTGTGTGTCTGTCTGTGTGTGTGTGTGTACAGGTACATCCTCAGTCATTGTGGGGGTATAAGAGTGAGGGAGACAGTGATTCAGAGATGTGGGCTGAGGAGAGTGGAGATATAGCAAGTGGCCTGTAGGCTGACATGTTAACTGAGTTACAGTGAGAGGGGAAAAAACAGCACAGCACATGATTTAGAGGAAACAGGTTCTCCTCCCTCATCTGTCTGTTTCTGTGACTGCAAGGTCACGTAGACGCCTCCCTCTCTCTCCCTCTCCACCTTTGTTTCCCTTTGCTCCTCCGGACCTCATTTCATTCAACACTCCCAAACCTTCGACAGCTCCATAACTATAACTCTCTCCTCCCTGTCCTCTCCTCCTCTCTTCTCTTCATCCACAGCTAAATGACTCTGTCAGAAATAAAGAGCACTTATCTTATCTACTGCCTCCACTCTGCTGTCTCGAACCCCCTCGACGTCACACACAAATACACACACAGGGGGGGAAAAAAACGGGTGGACAAATCCTAACAGATATACACATTACACTAACAGACATGTATCTTTTAGTATAACTATTATTATAGTCATAATGACTTTCCTAACCCATAACCAAAACCTTTTTATTTTCTCTGCCTGTGTCTTAATTATTCCTGTCAGATGGAAGATTCAGTCTCGTTTAACATCTCAGCTTGTTATACTGACTCAAAGTCTTCAGCCACCTGCCAGAAAGAAGGACATATCAGCCCACAGTGTAGCAGACAGACAGGTAGACAGAGGCTTGACAGAGGACAGGTGTCCACTCATTCTGTTCTGCCATCCCCCCCTCTCTCTCCTCTTTCTCCTCTTCTTCTCCTGTCATCCACTTCCTCTCTCCTCCCTGTGGCGTGGAGGAGAAAGAGAGGGATCTACAGCTATCTGCAGCCTTTGGAGAGCCTACTGTGTGTGTGTTTGTGTGTGTGTGTGTGTGTGTGTGTGTGTGTGTGTGTGTGTGTGTGTGTGTGTGTGTGTGTGTGTGTGTGTGTGTGTGTGTGTGTGTGTGTGTACGAGCCACCTACCAGGCACTCAGCAGGGGGCCACATAGGGATGAGAGGAAAGAAAGCAGGATGAGGGTGGGAAGGAGTGTGATAGTGATAAAACTCTCTGCAAGAACACACACTTAGTTCAGCCCAGCACATGTTCCAACAATCTGCTAGGTCTCCCTGAACACTCCATCACTAATAGTCACATTACAGAGTGCAACACAGATGCAGAGTTTGATCAGCATGTATTGTGATGACTTGACTTTTCTGTTACCTAAAAGTGCACACACACACACAAAGTTGTCCTGCTGGTACAGTTCAGAGGGATCAAAGGTCACGAGTAAACTCCATCGACTGATTCATCTGTACAGGGAGGTTATGCATATTTTTATTGAACCTTGTCCAATTTGGCCACCTTACCTGAGTAAATAAGCTTGAAGTATTTGCATACTGCAGTGTTCAGGATGGTCCTTTGTTCGCTGTTCTGGAGGCCTGCGTAGCGTGAAAACCAGAGAGGGAAAGAGAAAAAGAAAGGGAATGAGCTTGCTCAAAGCAGATAGTGGATATGTGTATGCAAGGATGCTTAAGAGACGGAGAGATGAAAAGAGAGATAATTCTCCTGCTACCCTGAGGCCTCTCGCAGCCTCGCAGGCTCCCTATAGGTCCCCTGACGCATGCCTTAGCAGAAAGCCAGGGCCCGCTAATTGGCCCCTGTGATAACACCAGAGAGAAAGGCAATGTTTGTATGGACGAGTGTGGGTTTGTGTTTTGGTATTACAGCGCTGTCGAAAGCTTATGTTTTCTACAAGTAATAATTTATTGGTTTGTAATTCTGCTTTGAAGGGTGTTTGATTTGTAAGCTGTGAGGACATTTATTATGATCTGCTTGCTCATTGAAGTCGGAAGCCACTGAAAGACAATTAAAGCATATACACTAGTTCAAAGCACTGCTTCAATCTTTAAACAGCTTGTTTCTCTCTAATTGTTTCATTATCTCAGTGTGCTTATTAAATGTACGATAATTGTTAATTACCACATGAGGATTTGTAAAGGATTTGTCTTGAGTATCAAAACAAATTAATTAAACTGAACACATTTAAAACAACAGCAATGATAACAGCAGGTACAGTGTGTGTGTGCGTGTGTGTGTGTGTGTGTGTGTGTGTGTGTGTGTGTGTGAGACACATCCACATTTCCAATGCTATGACTGTTTGTTTGAATCTCTTTGTTTAATTGAGATTCATAGGAGGAATTTAAATGAGATTCAAATTAGATTCATAGCTAATTGTAGCAGCACAGGTAATATGCAGATAGATTTAATGATGATTCAGTGTATCTTGCAGTCTAACGAGAGTTTGATTAGACCATTGGAAGACACTGGCTGAAATCATTACTGTGGCTTGAAAGAAAAGCTGCAGAAAGAGGAATTGTTGTTTACAGGAATTTAGAGTTAAATACAGTTTTCCCAGAACACAATTTTAAATTTAATTTAGAGACATCCATGCTTTGTACTACAATATATTGTGTGTTAAAGCTAAAAATAAAGTTAAATCTCTCGGTAGCCTGGAAATGTCAGGTCTTGGGGCAGTGTCAGTAAAGATTTTGTTAAGGATACATACCTCAAGTGATTTATCTCAAAGTGAGCACACTGTACTGTACATGTGATTCCATTCACTCACCAGTTTAATATGTGTAAAATCCAGCTGCTCACAACAGCTGGGACATTATAAGTAAATAAAACGCAGCTCCTGAGCTTGCACATACATGCATGCACACACGTCGACACTCATTCTTCTGTTGCCTTACATACATGAGCAACGAGTTGTTTCCTTCCCTCTCTCCTGCTGGACATACGCCGGGACAGATGTGCACTGCTGGATGCTGTATATTTATCTATGGTATGTTTACCATAATTAAATTGATGAGAAAAGGGGTTATGCACTAATCAATGTGTGTGTGTGTGTGTGTGTGTGTGTGTGTGTGTGTGTGTGTGTGTGTGTGTGTGTGTGTGTGTGTGTGTGTGTGTGTGTGTGTGTGTTTTACATTTGAGACAAGAAATTCATGGTTGCAAAGGCATCTGGATTCTTATTTCCAACTAAAAAGATATGTACTCAAATACCCATAATTCTCATCTGTGGGTACAGTCACTGGGTGCAACCATTTGGAATCTCTGCTATAAATCTGATACAATCCCAATACTATAAGGTTTCTGATATTACACTTTGAGGGAGAGAAATATTGCAGTGTATTACTAAACTCTACTTGCATGGCCATGACTATAGACTCTGACTTTACAGAACACAACCAGCACAAGCACATATGCAGGTGCAATAACACACATGCAGAGCATATACAGTACACATAAAACATATATTGTGCCTTATTTTGCCTACTTACAGGCATTAAAAGGGGGCTTATACAGCAGGTAGCATGGACACACATAAAAGCTAGGCATGGTGACGAGGCAAACAATGAAACAAATATTCTGTGGGACTGGTTAAGGCACAGCAGTAGGCACTAGGCTCTCTCTACTGTACAACTGCAGTATTGATAGATGCTGCAGAGCCTGAGTCTACCGTCCCACTTTATTTCAATTAGCTCACAGGAAGCAGGAAATAACCTGCAAATCAATTGTCATTTCTACGGGGCCGAGGCTGGAGGCTGAGATTCACTTTGTCCACCAATAAAAGATGATGTAGCCATGAAGAAGATTAAAGGGAAATTTCCTCCTCATGTACTCTAACACTGCTGTACAGTATATCATTAGTTTATGATGTTGAACAGCTTTAAGGCTGTTATAGGTTGTTGTTGTTGTTGTTGTTTAAATGGTGTACACATGTGCTTTGTCCACTGGTTTAGCAAGTGATTTCCTATTTATCCCAGAATCCTGCTCTAATAATCTTGCGGCCTGCATTTTGAGTCAACTCAAAAGTTCTTCATCGCTTCTGGATTGGTGGGGAGTTCCCCTCTGAACCTATATAGGATAAACATTTTTATAATTATCTCCAGAGTAGCTATTCTGATCTGAAGTCCTAATCATTATTTTTCGAGTTTGTTGCTAGGTTAGGATAATCACACCAACCAACCAACACCTAAAAGGCCGAAACATTTGCACATTTTCTCCATGGATTTTTTTATTTAAATACATTCTGTCTTAATGGTGGACACCAGTGCTTGCATTAAGTCTGCCTTGAAAACAAACAACAAAAATAAATGTGGTAAATGCTGATGTACCCTTTTAATGACCACTCACAAAACTGTGCAGAAGAGCAGGGAACTGTATATGAGCCATGAAAAGCCTTTAGCGAGGGAGGTTGAGAAAGGGAGGTCAATATGGATTGCAACCGAGCAAGATATAGTAGGTTATATGGTGTATGATCATATCAGAAAACACGGTCATGTATGCAGCCCACTTTACAGCATATCACACACACAAACACACACTCACCTGAAACACCGGGACACACAGCAGTGTGATTTGTTTGTGTTGTTGGTGCAGTGGACTGAAGCGATGGAGGTAGTAACTGTTTGATTGTAGGCTTTATGGAGACACTATATAACGCCTGTGACAGTTTATTCAGTGCATGTCAGGAAGGGGGAATTTGTGACACTACAATTGCTGGGACACTCCTGCAGCCCTATGCACTTATGCACCCAACATTTACAGCTCCGCAGGGAAAAATGAGTGAGGGAGATGTGAATCTGTTTGCATGTTAAATGTCATAGAGCTGTGCACAGTATAACACTGAAACAAGGCTGTAATTCTATAATACAACTACTAAACTTAGACGCCGGGGGAATTGACCAAAATATCTCTATTTTTTAATTCAAGCTGCTGATTTGAATGTAACATCACACACATGCCTTTGACATGCTCAAGTAGACACTGATGTCTAAAACAGATTAATGAGAGATTTTTCCTCTGCTTTACAGCTACAGTGGCAGGGAATTGAACAGAAAACTGGGATCGTTAGGCAGTACATTTTCTTTACAGAAAAATAAATTCGGCCTTCTTTTTGCACTAACTTTTTGTCCAGCTAGATATTCCCCGAGGTCCATTAGCCCGGTTCTCATTGGTTCTCATTTCGGCTGGGGTCTATTAGACCTGGGATTGGGTATTGAATTAGCCTGCTGATTGGGTATTGAAGGAGTGAAGACTGATGAGAGGATTTGGCTAAGCTTTCTTCTCCAAACCTCATTACTCACACTCACATTCAAAGAGAGCAGAGCTGGAACACACACACACACACACACACACACACACACACACACGACTCACATACACATGTACATTTCTGTCCTGCTTAAACTCACACTTTTCAAAGGAAGATTTAACATCTTCCCACTCCACCAATCGCCTGCAGGTAGAGGACAATTCATTCCTCACAAACAGACACCTGCACCGCTCTCTTAGCTCGCCTTTCACACATGCTGCAGACAGAGCACAATCAAAAGCACTAAACAAATACCTGATATGATGCATGCAGGTGCTGCAGAGACTGGAGACACTGAGAGACAACCTTTCTCTGCTGAAAAGAAAGCGTTGCTGACCCAAGAGAGTGCTGCACGCAATTGGAGGCTGCTAAAGAGAGGGATGTGTGAAAGGCTTTGTGCTGATTTATGCTGGTGTTTCATCCCACAATAAAGATTATGGATGATGATATTGATTTAGCCGGGGCTGTGGCCATGACTGGACTCAGGCTCTCAGGTTGGGAGAAAAGAGAATTTAGCTCATTATCATTCTCAGACACCGCGAGGAAGCTTTCTCTCGCCGTGTGAGTGTGTGTGGATAAATGTGTTTCTCTATATTTGTGTGCTGGAGTCTTTGATCATCTTCTGTAATAGCAGCACGACTCTTCCCTCCTTTGGTGTTTGCGAATGTGGTGAACCCCATCCTGTCCTCCTCTTTCACGAGCCAGAGAGCGAGCAGCAGGCGTTCCCAGCTGCAGAGCAGACCAGGAGGGAGGGATGAAGTTATTGACTCCACTTTGATTTAACCTCTCCTGCCTGATCCTCAGAAGGGCACAGACACATGCAGATAGGGGAATTCTCAAAATAACAGGGACGTGTAAATTTTCTTTCCGTCAAATGTGCCTTTACACAACTCTAAAGCCTCCACACCTACAGTACAAACTCTGAGCAAAACAGCTAATTTCTAAAGGGTTTAGCTATGGCTGACGTTACCAAGTAAGCCAAGAACAAACAACATGTAAAGACAACTTTGTTGTTATGAGGAGGCGCATCTCAATCCGTCTAATGTAACTAGTAACTAGTGGTGTAAAAAATATTTTCCCTCATAAATGTAGTAAAGGAGGAGCAGAAAGAAACATTATACATATTGTATTTGCACGACTTGTGTAAATGTATTTCACCACTTGCATTCACACTGTACAGTATGTTGTTGTTTGACTTAGAGAGACAGCAAAACATTTCTCTGCACATTATGTCGGTTTAGCTAAATGCATCTACACAATGTTTAGCTAATACATCCCTAATTCCGCACCATTTCAGATTAAAACAACAGCTATTATTACGAGTAATATCACTGAATGCTGTTTTGCTGAGCACTGTTAGAGTTGTTGAACAGGACAATGGCGCCAGTGCACTTCTCTTTAATTAATTACCCGCTTTTGTTTCTGGAGGCAAGACACAAACATACACACAGTTAATCACACACACACACACACACACACACACACACACACACTCACAAACGCACAAGTTTGGTTTTTAGAGGAAAAGGGAGGAAGTGAGGGAGAGAGGAAGAGGGTAATATCAGCAGGCTATCTATCCTCTCTTCCACTGGTGCATCCCAATCCTCTTTGGAAATAACAAATGCATAAAGGAGCCACAACACAAATATATCTGCCTGGCTCAGATAGATAGGGCTATGCGAGAGTTTAATACCCTTATGTAAACCAGTAACAATCAAGCCCTAACACACACCCCCACATCACCACTAAGGGGACAATAAGGAACACGCTCTATTCTCTCTCTCCAGATATGAACAGTAAGGAGTGATTGTGTGTGTGTGTGTGTGTGTGTGTGTGTGTGTGTGTGTGTGTGTGTGTGTGTGTGTGTGTGTGTGTAAAGAAGAGAGAGAGAGACAGAGAGGAAAAGGGAGACCAAGCTGTTTTCTTCAGCAGATAGTGAACAATGCAGGAGCCCAGATTGGTTGGCTCCCTGGTGCTCGTTGTGGTGGTTGTTGTTTCAGAAGCAAAGAGTGATATAGACCCTGACCTCAGAGACCACAGCACGTCTGATACTCTATTTCACTCATCCCTCACCATCCAGTCTTTTGATATCTCACTCTCATCCCTCTGCGCCAATTTGTTTTTATACTTTGCCTCCTCTCTCATCCTCCATCTGTTTTTTTTTTTTTTTTTTTTTACTTGCTAAAACTGACGATTCAGTAGACAAAGAGAGGAGCAACACTAAAATCAAAGAGGCCATTTGTCTAAAAAATGTTGCCACTGACAAGCAATTCAAACCAAGGAAAATACTTGAGGACTGGCACATTTATCAAATTAATTTGCTCAAAATATACTGCAATATGGCAGGTGTACTTACTTTGAGATGCTCAACAAAAGTTATTACATGCTTATAAAAAATCTTGGCTTGCAAAAAATGAAATATAAGATGATTTTGCATCACTTCCTAATGACACACAAAGAGATTTTGACCAGGATTGAGAAAAGCGACAAGGCTGTCTTTTTAAAGGTGGATCAATATGATTAGTATGCCTTGCATGTGTGTCTGTGTGTGTGTGTGTGTGTGTGGGGGGGGGATAGCAAAGGTTAATATAATACATCAGCTGCCATCTGCATACGTCTCTGAAAGAGAAAAACACTCTTGTCTCTCTGCTCTCAGTAGGGTTGATCGCTGTAAGATTATACACCGGCTGACATTTTACACTCGCTAGACAGAAAAAAACATTTGGACACTTTCTTTTAGAGGTGTAGAGGGGGCAGCCATAACAGCTCAGCAATTTAACACACTCTCTCTGGCAGCATTAATCTATCTTCTAACTAGAGAAAATACATTGTAATATTTGAGACAGTTGTTAACAATTTTCTCAAAAGAAAAAAGGTTTTCTTGTCTTTCAACTTTACAGTGGTCTTCTAATGTTAGCAGCTTCTGCAGATATTCAAAGCTTTTCTACAGTTTCTATTAAAGTATAACAAGTTTCTGTGTGAGAGTAGCAGCGGTCTCAAAGATGTAAAGAATCTGTCTTTTCACTGCAAGCTCAGCGAGACATGATCAACATCTGTAAACCAAGCACACACAAAAAGTGAAACCCAATGCAATGCAGAGAGAGACAGAGCAGTCTGTGCTCTGTGTGTGTGTGTGTGTGTGTGTGTGTGTGTAAATTTGCGTGTGCATTATCGTAAGTGTGGGTGCACACCTGATTGTGTGCACCAATTGCTGTTTCTGTGTTTGCGTGTGCATGTGTCTTTGAGATTGTGGGTGTGAAAGCATGCCATGACGTTCTCCTTGATCATCAGGCTTAATGCTGCACTCTCTCAGCCATATAAGACCCTGCTAGGAAACCATCAAATATTTATACAACATTATCCCTGATCCTATAGCCTGTGAGTAAAGAAAACACTCAGGATTTAAACTCTGGTTCTGGTTTGGAGTTGTTTCAGGTTCTTTGATTTTCATCCACCACCAGGTTTTCTTGAGGAACACTCAAGTGGTTGTGCCAACAACCCACTGGGTAAATTATATAGTGAAGAAGACGCACCGTCACAAGTGCTGTTTACAGCTCTCACCGCAGGATTTGTGACAGTTTTTGATCGAGTGATTGAGGGACAATGGCGGAAAAAATACGGAAAGAGAAAGCGAGAGAGTATTAATTCTACATCCCAGACACTGAATGGCTGCTGTTGTTCTGAAGGCAGTTTTATGGAGCAGAAACAGCCTGATCTCTGTGTTGTTTTCTCCCTGATTGATTGCCCTGGCCTGAGGCTCCTCGGAGTGTGCTGTGTTTTGTCTGAGTATTTACTGTAATGTTGTGAGGATAAAAATCACAGCCTCCGCCATCACACTACATAGGCAGAGTGGCAAATACAAACAAACCGAAAGGCAGAGGAGGCCTACACAGAGCACATACAGCACAAAGAGACAGACATACAGTATCATACGCAGATACATTTATTAAAATCATAAATTGTCTGTACATGTGCCACTGCAATGATCCAGTTTACTGGTTGGTCCTAAACATTTTTTTTTTTTGTCATTCCCTCTTTTGTAAGCCAGAAAACATTTTACTTTCTGAATAAAACTTACTAACCTGAATGCTAGCATCTGAGCTCTCTTATTTCTTTAATTTCTTTATCATCCCCACAAAAATTAGTACGTTCACAGCAGCCATTTTGACTTGTCATAGCAGGATAATCACAGGTGCAACTAACAACGCTAACGAGGTTCAAGTTTAATCTATGATTGCAATGCAAAGCAGCAATTAATGATGTTATTGGGAACACCTGTGTTTGACCGGTCATATTGCTATGAGTGAGGTCTATTTAACTTTAGCTATGCTTCTCATTTTTAGCTTGATGATGTTTGTGTTGCATACAACAGACCTTTTTCACAGCAGACATGTTGACATGTCATAGTAGGAGGCCTTGGTATTGGGCATGCTGACTCACTGAAATAGCTTACTGGGACACTTGATGGAATTGAGCTGTCGTTAAGGTTATCAATTTCAGCTGTGCTTTTCCTACTATTTCTGTTTAAAAACAGCAAAACGTTATATTTCTGACAAACCACTAACACCACGACTGGAAACAACATACAATAATGAAGAACTCAAAAATGATCAAAGACTTGGTTCTGACACAGTGTCAACAAAACTGATCGTTGTAGGCTTAACAAAGAATGTGCTGCAGAGATGTTAAATTGGATTTGTCTAAGATGTGTGATGTGTGACAGGTGCTGCTAAGTTAGAGTAAATGTGTATGAGCCTCTCACTATGATATTAGACAACAAACTGGACAATTTGTTGCGCATTTCTGCATTGATTCAACTGTACGCCTCTGGTACATTCATGTTTCAAAAATGAGGAATGAGTAAGTTACAGAAATACCAGAATTTTCTGGTGTCCCGCTCGGCAGTCAGGAAAGAAAAAAAAAAAAAATCTAATTTAAACAGCTCAGCTTCTGATTTCTCAAAACTACTACAAGCTTTCATTTTCAGATATTTCAGAACGCTTATTCCATATCAAAATATTTTCTGTGTACATATAGGTGATAAAAAAAACAGGAGGGTGGGCTGTTGGAGTTAGATAGGCCGTCACACTGTGATATGCTGCAGACAGGACAGCCCTTGGCTCTGTCTGTCAGCGTGTGAAGCCCCTGTGTGCAGCAGTGTGGACCGAGCTGTTCAGGGTTCCCCACTGTTGCAGACCTGTCATGGTGACACAGACTGACACACTGTAGCACTGAGAGGTCGCAGCCTTCGATCTGTCTCTTTTTTTTCCATCCATCCATTCATGTTTCTCAGTTTCTCTCATTTAGCCTCTCATAGTCTCTCACCTTCCACCCTTTATCTAGCTCCATTTTTCTGAAGGTGTCGTGGAAACAAACTGTGGGTGTTTTGAAATAATAATGTGCATTTTTGATTTTGTTTTTCTATTTCCAGCTATCTACAAGCATCACAATATAAATTATAGTCTATTATGAAACCTTTTGTGAAAGCAATCACAATAACAAACTGCACATAAAATAAAGTATCATCCCCCGTTTTAGTGTGTGTGTGTGTGTGTGTGAGAGAGAGAGAGAGAGTGTGTGTGTTTCCAGTGTATCTTCACCACTGTGATGTACTGTAGGGGAGGGAAGTTGATTGCGTAATCCTACAAACCTCAAAATGGTGCTTGTCAGATGATAATCTGCCCACTCTGCAGATTACTGCTAAGATTAACACACAATGAACACTGGAAAGGTGTGGGAGATAACACCCCCAATTTGTGCATCTGTGTGAGTATATTCAATTGTGTGCACATGTGTATGTGTGCCTGTGTATGTGTGCTGAAATATTTGTGTCAATGCGTGCAGACATTTGTAGGTATGTTTTGTGTGCATACTGTTTGTATTCATAGGCTCTTGTTTGTCTTGCTGCTGTCTGTCTGTGGCGTGAGGAAACACTCACACACACCTCCTTCTCTAGCCTGGGGGGTCTAGCAGCTTATTATGAGTCCTTAGTGGGAAAGGGAGGAGAGAACAAGAGGCCGACTACACTTAAGTGGCAGCAGACAGCCGAGATTTACTTCTCTTATTCCAGCACACAGAGATTTAAAGGAGCTCAGTCTGTGATTTAGAGAAACTACTTCTATAATACTATAATGCTTGAATGTCTGCTGGCAAATGTAACGATTAAGAGAGTATGTGAGGTAACACTTCCTCCAAGAGGACTCGCCGTTGCAGAGAATATTACAGGAATCTGCACACAGTTGTATGTGAACATGAGGCTGTGGTTATTTCCATTTGATGAATGCCAAATTTCTCTCTGCTCATGTCTTTTTTTTCTCCAGTCTGCCTCCTGTCTGCTCTGTTTTCGTTTTCTCACCATCCTCATTCTGTTGACAACCACTCTGAGAGTTGGTGTGCATGCGTCTGTGTGTGTGTGTGTGTGTGTGTGTGTGTGTGTGTGTGTGTGTGTGTGTGTGTGTGTGTGTGTGTGTGTGCATGTCCATTCTCACTCTGTCAGGTTTATTTCTGTTATGTTTCTTAATTAGCTAATAAAGGTCATGGCATCTCTCAGTCAGGGGGGGAGGGCGCATGCAAATGAGCAAGAAGGTCAGATGGATTAGTGACCGCCTCACACTGCCCAAATATGGACACGACCGTGCTGCCATACAAATACCTGCAGCTATGAAAGAGGACCAACACACACACATACACACACACTGTTATAAACATGACTGGATTACTGAACTCTAATCGTGTTCATAGATAAACAGCGTTACTGTAGTGCCAGGCAAGTGAGGTTACTAAGCATGTGCTCTGGCAAATTTTCAACCTGTAGGACTAAAAAACGTAAACTAAAACGTAAACATTGGATGTTGGTCGCAAAACCACTTCGGTAGGGTTGCAGTGGGCAAGCATACAAAGCATCTGATCGCTATTCACATCCTGTTTCCTAGTCAACATTGTTTTTTTTTAACCATAACCATGATCTTACCTTAACCTTAAAGGGTTGTTTGGTGTAGAAACAGCTTTATTACCTTCTGTAGCTCTGTAGGAGCTTTCTAGTCTAAAGTTTAGGGGCATGGAGTTTGAGAGATGTGGGTGTTCACCAGGCAGAAAGGTTCTATTATAAGACGCTATTGAACTGCATTATGAGAATTGTTGGATCCAGGGTTTCTGAAGCTTGACTTAAGCTAGAGACTAAAATTTAGTATACATAAAACTCTGCTGCTTCAATTTCTTTTTAATCTGTCTATTGCAAGTCTCCCAAAATTTTTGTGCCTAGACATATCCAAACCTTAACTTTTTGGAATAGCTTTTGTAATGGTCATATGCATTTAAACAATCTTGTTCTGTCATTAGAAGGTCAGCTGAGAACACGCTCCTATTGGTGAAGGTCTTGTTGGTATTTTTTTGTGGAAATTAAGTTTATTCTTTCCATTTAGTATTTTCTTCGCAGGGCTGTATGTGCACATTATCATTTCATCCTGATACACAAGATAAACACGTGCTCACTGCTCTCATTTCAAAGTGTCAAACAGCGAAGTGCTCTCGTGATGCTTTAGTCCTCATAACATGTGGTGCATGAATGCTTGCGTAGATAAGATAAGAGAGGAGGCACAGATGCTCCGGTGCTGACACAGTCAACGCTGTAGTATTGCAGTGGATCTGTTACTCCTCTTTAGGTCTATCACCTTTCACAGCAAAGCTTGTCTCAGTGTCCTTTAGCCCTAAATCACCAGGCTGTCTCCATGTGTGAAAGCTCTCTCTCCCTCTCTGGGTCTATAACTCATCCTGTCTGTCTCGCTGCTCTCGCTCTCTCTTTCTCTCTCTCTCTCTCTCTCTCTCTCTCTCTCTCTCTCTCTCTCTCTCTCTCTCTCTCTCTCTCCCCTCCATTTCTCTCTCCACCATCTCACTCACGCTACCTCTCCCATAACTCTCTCTCTCTCTCCATCTCGAACCTGTTCAGTCACTCCTCTCTCATAGCCATTCATGATTATATCTTTGTAACACTTCACTCCTTTCTCTCTTCCTCTCTTTACCCCTCCCCTCTTCTCTTTCACCTTCTATCTCTCTTACCTTCTCTAAACAATTTTCAAATCCACTTTTGGCGTAGCGTCGGTGCTCTGAGTCATAGCAGCGCCCTCCCCTTCTGGTTGTGCATCGCTTCCAAATCCCACCATTCATCTATTTCTCTCTGGTGGGAGGTTGTCTGGCTGCCTGCCTGACTTACAGCAGGCAGAGTGATGGACAAGGGGTGAGACCCGGTGCATTACACTTCTCTGTAACACAGCACAACAGAGACCAGACAACACCGTATAGCACTGCACTGAATACAAAATGATGCACAAAATAAAAACTCAAGTGGAGAAGGAATGATAAACAATGCCTCACTTTTGGGGAGCATCTTCAGTCTTTGAGCTCATTATGTTTATAAGCGAAGATAAACGCATCCGCATATAAGCGTGAGTTGGAACTCTAATATCATAGATGTGAATTAATGCCAAACTTCCTCACACATGATGAAAACAGACGTGAGTAAGTACACCTACTATCTGGAGTCGCAGGCTGTTTGGCCCCGTAGCATTAAAAGTGCAGCTCAGAGTGAGTGAAACTCTGTCAGTGCCATATCTTCAGCTCAGCAGACCTTTATAGGAGATGATAGAGAGAATGGGACTTTCTTTGTTAGGATCCTTTCCTCCACCACCACCTCCTCCTCTTCTCTTTCACTCAGTAAAGTACAGTATTTTCCCAAATCTAGCTGTTGTTTCGAACACACGCTCCAAGCCTTAGCTGCCCTAAACTAAAAAAAAAAAAAAAAAAAAAATTCTGCAGTAATTTCTCAGGAGCAAATACACAGAACAGAAAAGACAAACACTGCTTGAGGAGTATGTTTTACAGACAGAGAACAGTCCAAACAACCTTCAGAAGTCCAGGATTTTTGCCTCTCTTTTTGACATTAGATCTGTCTGAATATTTAAAAGACCCATCTCTTCCATCATGTAATTTTTCACTCTTTTATCTTTGAATATGCCAGTTATTTCACACCCGTGACCCCTACTGCCTTAAACCAAGAGTCAACCCTTCCCTAAAGCCCTTGCTGACTTTGTCTTTGCTCTCTATTACCCTCTCATGATTTTCCAAATGCAAACATGTCTCCTGTCTTCCAGACGTCTCTGTATGCCCCCAGGGCCGTAAAATTTAGTGCCGTTTTCAGAGGAGTTTAAAAAAGGTCCAATCCATAATCACCAAAAGTGCCTCCGCCATCTGCAGAATTACAATAACATGCATTTAAATGACTGAGCTCAATATCTGTATCTGCTGTATATCACTGCTAGCCATGACTCATACTGCAGGCCCAGTCGAGCTGTGTGCCTAGGTTCAGTTTCATGTTAATATCCTGCAGATTAAGTGGTGGGGTGACCATAGTATCACTGCTGAGCATGTTTGCTTCTTGTTTTCCACACAGACACAATGGAATATAATTAGTCGATAGCTGTTTTGCGCTCAGGCCTCCGTTTACTGCTAATAAATGCTAACAACAAAGAGTAAAGCCGTATGTCATTCACTGCATTAGCTACTGTACAGTTTTGTCAGGCAGACTGCTTGTGAATACATTACATATATTAGCAGTGCTTCCATTCTCAGTCCTCTGATTACAATAAATGCTCCCTCGCATTGTAACGATGGGCTTTACAATAATGGGCCATAAATTAATACAGTGCTCAGCAGCAAATACTATTATGCTGTTAGTGTTTACAGTATACCCATGTATATGTGGCTGAATTGGTGGATAATTACAGTTCACAAAGGCAGTCACTCCAACACAACAGCCATTTACTCATTTGTCACCATGTCAGGAGGGACAGAGGGGGAGGCAATGCATTCTGATCAAGGATATCAATGCCCCAAATCCTCATTGATTTGAACAAGGGATCAATAAGCGTATCACTAGCTGTGTCTCACCACTATTGAAATACACTAGCAATGGGCTGGATCTCTGGGCTGGTGTGAAAAGCTTATTAAGGTATAAGTCATTGCTCTGTCTGTGTCATTTGGGCTTTATGTTATCACTGAGATCATTCCCACACACACGAGTGTGTGGAAACCCTGTGAGTGACTGGCAAGCGTGTACGCGCGAGTGTGTGTGTGCGCGTGTGTGTGCGTTGGGGGCTGCTTCCATATGAAATGTACAC
Organism: Perca flavescens; assembly: GCF_004354835.1. Lineage (NCBI taxonomy): Eukaryota > Metazoa > Chordata > Actinopteri > Perciformes > Percidae > Perca > Perca flavescens. The sequence goes on from NC_041338.1 coordinate 26,687,406, forward strand.
GAGGGTGAATCTCAGTGGTGTTAATGGCTTTTTAAATGTCAGGGAAAGTCAGGGAATGATAAAAGAGAGATCTGTTATCCACTGTCCTCATGATCACCGTGGAGCACACCGCTGCCTTGGTGTGTGTGTGTGTGTGTGTGTGTGTGTGTGTGTGTGTGTGTGTGTGTGTGTGTGTGTGTGTGTGTGAGAGAGAGAGAGAGAGTGTGTAGGAATAGGCCAACTTCCACCCGTGCTGATGTCAGCATGATTTATGCACCAATCAGATTAGCTCTGAGAGAGAAAGAGAGAGAGAGAGAATTAAAGAAAGAAAGTAGGGAGGGGGCGTTAGACATTACTTGCTGCTTTATTGTCGTGTTTTTCATCTTATATTTGGATGAATCAGAATAGAAATATGTATAAATATCACTTCAATTGATGCAGTGTTGTACTTGACCCAATAAATGAACTGTTATGTGTAAGTGTATATTCACTCCGTAGTGATAAAAAGAATGAAGACACTGTACATTACCTGCCAAACAACACTTTAGGGTGATAAAGAAATATCAACATCTTCACATTAATACACATATTATCTGATATTGATATAAATCAGGATATGACAAAGTTGGATTAACTATTGGATTCCCCTTCATTTAATTTCAGACATGTAAGTCTATAACAGACAAAGAGACACCTTTTTTTATTGGACATTTCAAATTATAATTTTTTTATTCTGTTGTTTTTAATTATTTTTACTTTTTTGCTAGAGGACACATTTTCAGTGTGATTGACAGTTAAGGGTTTTTCTGATGATTTTCATATAAAAGAGAGCAAATGGAAGATTAAATAGGAGGAAGAATAATGTGTCCAAAATGAATAGAAGTCACATATATTGCAAATAAAATAATTGATAACCAGTATTAAAAACTGTGTCCCACTGAAAAAAACTGCAAATATAAAACAAATGTGGAAACAGAATTTTGTAAAACATTAACATGATATGATCTTATTGCCACAACACACACATCACACAGACATCAGAAGTTCTGGAAGTGACACCACAGGTTGACTCTGTTGCTGCTCTGACTCTGGTTTTCACAAACGATGCTCTAAAAGATAAACTGTGTGTGTGTGTGTGTGTGTGTGTGTGTGTGTGTGTGTGTTTTGTTGGGTGCTCTAGCCTGCTCTAACAGAGGTTTGAGCGATGTCACAGCAGACTGCATTTTAATAGAGAGGGAAGCAATTAGAGAGGGGACAGGGCGAGAGGTGGTGAGATGGAGGGGCTGTCTGTGTGACACACAGTACGCACAGTTCACACACACACACACACACACACACACACACACACACATTAATAAGAATGAGTTAATTAATTGCACAGTGATTCACGGTACTTGTAATTAATCTTGTAAGTATGTGAGTGTGTTTTTGAGAGGTGACTCTTCTCACTTCCATTTATAACACACACACACACACACACACACACACACACACACACACACACACACTGTTGCTCTTCACGTCTATTCTTCCAGACTTACAAGCCAGTCATTCTCAAGGATGCTTCGTGAAAATACAGTATCTTCTGATTAGCCAGGCTGTGTTATTTTTGTCAGTTTCAGCCTAAGGTTTATAAGCCCATTATTACCCTATATTGTTGTATTTAAATTCATTTATTGCTCATTAAATGTATTGATGTTTACTGTAACCTCCTTTACTGAGCCTTAATTAATTAATTCAGGTGCAATGTTTTATGTTGTCTTCTTTTTTTAAATAGAGCTCTTCTGCCTTGTGTCACCTGTCCTGTGTACACGATGAAGAGAGTAAAGAACTTAACAGTAAATGAAGGTTCAATGAGAGAATAATGTAAATGAAGGATTTTTTAAGGTTTGAAAAGACGTGTGTGTGTGTGTGTGTGTGTGTGTGTGTGTGTGTGTGTGTGTGTGTGTGTGTGTGTGTGTGTGTGTGTGTGTGTGTAAAACCTTTGGTGCCAACAGGGGAGTTGTATCACACAGAATAGACAGTAAAACAGTGGGAACTCACATTATGCAAGTAAATAAATGACAGAAATGAAGCTATGAGGTCATCAAGTTGTTTTAGCACTGTGTATTTTGGCTTTATTTTTTCTTTGGTTAAAAAGCTTTTCATCCCAACAGCCCCAATTAGGGAGAGAAAGAGAAAAATACATTTATTTACCTTAAAGTAGTCGGTTACATCATTCCCATCAGAAATGGTTTCATTTCTCTTCAAAGCTCTTAGCACATTCTGTTCTTCTTTTCTTTCTTTTTTTGGATTGGTCCAGTTGAAAAATTATGCGTATTAATCTTAGCCTCCTCTACCCATGATCCTTTGCATTTATCAGCATGAGCGGGAGTGGTGGAGCAATCACATTTGGAAATTAAACAAATAAAAAAGTTGAAGATAGCTGAGTGAGTGATGAGGCCGGCCAATTGGTAGCAGCATAAATCTCCGCCTGTCACCACCCAACCTCTGCCTACACACATTTGGATATTGTTACAATTTTACCATGTTTGCATATATGAGCCTAATTTATTAGAATCAAACACCATCAGGCTTATTTACAAGCAAGTTCTGGTCCGCTGCCAATAAGCCCATTAAGTGCATTGTTGGAGAGTGGTTATATGATCAAATACACAATAGTAATTGTGAGTGGAGAGAGGCCGGAGCGTTTCTCAATGAGGTGATTATCTGCGCGCAGGTTATTGTGCTATTTCAGCATGACATGTAAATCTGCATCACACCATCAATCACAGTCTGCGCTGTCAGAGAAGTGAGATGGGAAAATGTCAATGACAACACTAAAGGGTAATGAGGGGAAAAGAATAGAACAATTAATTGCAAGAAAAAATGAGGAATACTCCATATTTGTGTTTGGAAAAAGAAAAGAAAAGAAATACAAGGATTAAGTTGGGGTTTGTTTTTTGTTAAGAAAATAAAATCTTAATAGCTCCAGATGGCCCCAGTTAGAGACAGAGGAGGACATGAAACACCCTCCCTCCTCTTTTCCTCCATCTTCTCCCTCTATCAATCATTCCTTCAATCCACATTCTTCTCTATCTCCCTCCTTGGTTTCCTTGTGCTCTCTGTCACAGCCAATCAAAGTATACTTGTGTATGTCAACAAACCTAAATGGTTATGTGACACTAAGTATTGAAAACTGTACTGATAGCTGGCACTGACAGTCTGTTCAGATTGGTAATATTGTCTATTCTTTGATAAGATACTTCAATGTGGCTGCTTGTGTGAGACATTTGACATTTGGTTCTTCTTCTAAAAGAAGTAGTTTACTAGAAAAGCATCTTTATTTTTTAATCATGTCGGCACTGACACACAGGTAACACATTGGCGCAAGTATTTAAAATGTTCAAACAATAGCCTACCCTAGTTTTAGGGACTATTAAGTAGCTCCCAGCCATGTTAACACATCTAAAATACTGCTTCATCAGGTGCCTCTCTTGTGCATCCAAAACATTGTTATCCCTTACTGTATGCACTCACTTCAGACGTTTAAGAAATAAACATACCCATGACTACACATACATACACACACCGACTGACAAAAAAGAGAGAACAGGGGTCCGGGGCTAAGTAAGCGGTGCACCAGGTTATGCGTCATTTACCGCAGCTCAATAACAACCTTTCTCTCCGCCCGACACACCTGGTCACACAAAATGACACTCACTGTCCTCTGAGAACACACACACACACACAAAACATATCTCCTTTCACTCTAAGGAGGCCTTAACCAGACACATTACATCCCCACTCTACTATCTGCTTGTGACAGATGTATTTATGTAATGGTTTTGATAGGTATTGATTCACACGGCGGAGCCAGTTAAGAAACAGAGAAAAATGAGATTTCAAAATCAACATGGCTGAGGGGTGGGGGGGTAGTTGAGATGACGCCTAACAAGAAGAAAAGAGACACAGAGAGAAAAAGACGTGTGTGGAGAGGAGAAAGGTCGCCAGTGATGGCAAGACATTTAGAAGAACCTCATGTGGAAGGCACACACAAACACAGATTTGATTAAACAGATGAGTGATGAGAACAACTAAATACATGCATGAACTTTGTGTGTGTGTGTGTGTGTGTGTGTGTGTGTGTGTGTGTGTGTGTGTGTGTGTGTGTGTGTGTGTGTGTGTGTGTGTGTGTGTGTGTGTGTGACCTTGGCTTGGCCCGGTGGTAAAGTGGGGCGTCAAGAGAGTCAGTGTGAGAGCAGCCAAGCGTTTTCCCCTCAGATTAGCAGGCTTTATTACTGCCACCAACCACTGGCCTGACAAATCCTCTTATTTCATTTTACCTTCCTTTACCTCTGCCTTGCTCTTTCTCTTTTCCTCACTCTTTTATTCCCCTAAAAAAACCCTCCCCCTCTTTTCACCCGACTCTGCGGTAGCTTTGCATGCTTCACCTTACACCCCGCCTGGCTCGCTCTCTGTTTTCACTCACAGTGTAACAAGCCTATTTTCTGTTTCCTCAGTTATTTCTCTTCATTGTCTTTCCATCTTCCATACCGCTCTGCCCATATATGTACAGATCTTTTTCTACCTTCCTTGACTCCACCTCTGGCTCCACTCCTCTCCCTATCTCTCCCCTCTCTCCCTCCCTCTCTATAGTGTGATGAATCTGTAGACAGGGGCTAATAATTGTACTTCAGCCCAAGTGCTCATTTTTCTTTGTGTTTGAAAGCTGTGACAGGCAGGAGCTCTTTTTTCTCTACCCCGTCCCTCCTCTCTCTCTCTCCCTCTCTCTCTCTCTCTCTCTCTCTCTCTCTCTCTCTCTCTTTTCTTTCTATCCTCACACAATGGTGAGTAAAATAACTCAGGGTTTACAAGGTCATGCTGTCTAGCGGTGAGGACACGCTGGGGATTTGGGGCTGGAAGGATTTCCTCAAAGGTGCTGTGTTGAGACTTCAATAAAAACAGAGAAAGTTATAGATTGCACATAAGCAGATCTACAGGGGTAAATAAGTGCATTTGATAGTGAACAGGCTTACTGAATCACGGTTATCTTGATCCATATGTTATCAATGCTGCTTCTAAGAATCTTTATAAAAGAGCACAAGAAAGAGGCAAGGGGAGAGAAATGTATACTTTGTTGCATGTGCCAACAACTCCAGCATCTTTGGATTGCACAACTTCAATCATTTGCAAGAAAAAAAATGACTTAAAATGCTTTACTTCCTGTCATATTAAACATCCACATCTTGTTTGCAGAGTGTTTCTAAGCAGTGTGTTCTATTTTTCTATTTTTAGTGCTACTGGTGCGTTACTTCTCAGAGAGAAATGCATCCGGCACAGCAAGACGGGGCAGCCCCACTGCACTGTTTACCTCTAAAGCCTCACGAATGCACATAAATAAACACACACACACACACACACACACACACACACACACACACACACACACAAAATAGTTGTGTCTTCCTAAAATGGAATTAAAATTACATTTTCAAACATCAGTGATACAAGACTTATTAAATCAAAAGATCTTATTTTGACAAGCAGGCTTTTCCTTTTTATGAAAACATACTAATTTAGTACAAAGGGAGTCTGGGGACATGATCAGCTAATTTTTCTTTCTGCAATTATTAAAAAATATATAATCTCAGGCCACGTCCAAACAAGAAGTGTGCAAGCAAAGCACATGTGCAGAGGAAATAGTATTTTCATCGACTGTACAGTAATACTTTATGAAAATTGATCAGCAGTTTTAATCACAATATCATCCTCAAAAGAGAGAGGTGGAAAGAGAGCACAGGGGAGGGAGGAGAACAGAGACTTTATTGCCTGCTGTAGTTAGATGGTAAATTTCCTCCTGGCAGATATTTATTGAGTTAGTTGAGTCTAGAGAGAGCTTTAACATTGATTGTGATCATTAAATATATCCGCTCGAAATGGCAACATGGCATTCCCTCAGTCAATGGAGCCGATAGGAGTAGAACAAAGGCATAATCAAATCAATTCTCTCATAATTATTCTTTGAGAGGTGAAATTAATCACAAGAAGAAATAAAAACAATAATGGAAAATGAAATGGTCAGTCGTAAACAATTACGGCCCAAATTGAAATAAACTCAGTGAAGGAGAAAAAAATCAACTGTAAATCCAACTAATTAAAATAACATTCTAATGTATATTGGTTATTTGGTTAACACAGGCTTTCGGTTATTATACTGTCTTGTACTGCTATTATAAGAGAGAGATGAAGAGACAGAAATGAAGAGAGACAGAAAGAAAATGTGTGTGTGTGTGTGTGTGTGTGTGTGTGTGTGTGTGTGTGTGTGTGTGTGTGTTGGGCCTTGATTGTGGGGTCAAAGGATAAAGGTCCTCCTCTTGTGAGAGCTGTGCTTCTCGCTCTTCCCTGCTCGCTGAGAGGAAGTGTAGCTTATTGATTAGCTATCAGATGATTCCGATAGGGCCTGATCGATAGGACTTTGTATGAAAGCCAGGCAGGACCCCCCTTCTCCACTCAGGCACACACCCATAGATCGGCAACTGCAGTGCACAGCCGCACAGACGTCTCGTTGCTTGTTTGTTCTCCTGAAGATCCTCCTTTGTGTCTTCAGTCTGCCCCTCCAATCGAAGGCTTCCTCAAACGCTCTGTCTGTTTTCTATAGCTCCATAGAGTTGTGATTGATAAGTTTAGCTGATCATGATGCCTTCATCATTAACTTCGGTTCTCTTGACATTTAGTCACAAACCGCTGTGGTTATTTTATTCTCAGAATTAGACTTCCTCCTTTAGCAGAGAGGTAGAGGAAAGGGGCCAAACATTACAGAAGTCTCAGGTGTGAAATTACTCTCTTTAGGATTATCACAGAAGCCGGTTGTGAGATGCTGCGATAAATTAACCATTTTAAGAAGTTATTCAGTCTAGAAATCCTTTGAATAAAATTATATTTCGAAAGCAGTGGAGTGTGACACAATGCAGGAGTCAGACCCAACATGAGAGACCAGATGAGGCAGGAATAGTCTTTGAGTATATCCAGTGTAGGCACAGCCAAACAGGAAGTCTGCAATTGGAAACAATAAACACGGGGCAGCGGGGCAGACTAACTTAATAATTTGCTGGGGTCTAACAACAAGCAGAGGGAAACTAAACAGCTGACACGCTAAACACTCACTAACTGGGAAACATGTCTGTTCAAAGCAGAACCAGGCAGACATTAGAGAAGGGAACAGCGTCCTCTCTTATAGAGGCACGTATCAACGCTCTGCAGACTGAACACACATGGTGAAAATGTGATGTATAATTGATTAACAAAAAGGCAAAGTCTCATGTGTGGCACCTTTTTCCATGGATAGTTCACCAGGGACAGAAGTATAGTGACAGAGCCTGATCAGCACCACGGACAGCGGCCGGGGCTATCGTTCATATGTTTAATATTGTAGCGGTGGTGTAGCTAACACTGCCGTTTTCTCCCATTTAGTATGGCTACAGCTGAATCACTCAGTATGTAATAGATGAATATAATTGTATTCAGGGGTCACAGCACCGTGCTGCACCTGGACAGTTTTGTAAAATCTGCTTGGTTTCTCACTCAGTTATTCGCTGGGTAAATATGAGACACAGACTGCCTTTGCAGATTGTGTACTGTATGTGCGTGTGTGTGTGTGTGCGTGTGTGTGTGTGTGTGTGTGTGCTGTATCTCTGTTCCATGTGTGTCCTGTGCTGTGAAAGGAAAGTGATAAGACACCTGTACTCTGGGTGCAGTACAGATTATAACAGGGCAGGACACCGGTATCAGTTTCTGGACAGGCCACGGCTGTTTAAAGGCATAGCATGTTTCTGACTGATGTGTGAGCGTGTGTTCTGTGAGTGTGTGTGCATAAGAGGGACACTGAAAGAGACACACAGGAAAAGAGATGGAAAAAGCAGCACTGAATTTCTGTGTGTGTGTGTGTGTGTGTGTCATGTGTGTTAGTATGATACCACAAGGCAGCTGATGATCCATGTGGGATCGGCTGGTTGATCTGTACATGCCTGACATACAGCACATGAACAATGTAGAGAGAAAAATGTAAAAACATTTTTAAATGTATTCGTTAAATGTGTCATTAAACACACTAATGCTGGTGCTTTCTTAGTACATAATAAATACTTTTCTTTTCTCAAGTTCAGTTCTACTTAGCCAGACTTCAGTGTTGCTCACTTGTCTGCTCCCTACATAAATATCTCCCCCTAATGGCCTTCAAATGAATGGACTTTCACTTTGTGTTTAAAAAAGATTTCACACACGTTACTGTAAAACAGATTTTTATTAAATGTTCTTTCTCATTTGTTTTTCTTACAGATATCATGACACTGGAATGCTGATGTTTCAAGAGCAACCTCCGGCACCCAGACTGCCATAAAGCACAATGTCTCAAAAGCGTCCTAACAGCGGCTTCAGGGCAACCAATCCACAGAAAACCCAAAGCCAGAGTTCAATAATAAAACAATGATGATATAAAACAATAACAGGAGACTGAAATCACTTTGAAATTCTTCTACTACAACAACAAGGGAGGAAACACAGAAATTAAAGATCCTGGACTCTGGAAAAACAATTCTCCACCATCTGTATTTGCTATTCAAATGGACACGAATCATCCATTAAAATACCTCCAAATTGTAATTTAGATTTACCAGAGTATAAATTATTAATACGTAGGTTGAGTCAAATAACTAACAGAAAAAAAAATGATGATGTCCACACCCCTTTAGCACACGCCCAGAAATCAGGATATTGTAAATATTGTACAGAAAAATGAATAGGGACATTGATAAGAAATAAAATTATTGCAGAATATTGTATATAGCCATAAGAATCATACCTCTAGTGTGTTTATATATCCATGAGTGTCACATGCCCATTACTCCTTATTTCATCACAACGATTAACCAACGCTCTCTGTATCTCAATAGGAAACATCAACATCTACGTAGAACTAGACAAGAGGATACTGAATTTAATTGGAAAGACACAATATTTGCCATATAGTGCACTTTTGCTGGAAACGGATGCATATGCCATAGAGTGTATGCTTATTAGGTAACCCTGTATTGTTAGCAAGACAGGTCATTTGCTTCTTTGAACTTTGCTCTTTTAAATAGTTGTGAAATGAAGACTTGAAAACGTTATAAAAAGCTACTGAGACAAACAGAGAAAAGAACAAACTTTAAGAGATCCCTGAAATCCTTCCAAATCTTCTCCCGTCCCACACCTCCCATTGTAAACTACCACAGCAGAGCTGAACACAACTCAAACTTTAATTTATTCAGTAGTGTATATGAAACCCCCTCTTGTACTGTTTATGTAGTGTGTTTTAGCCCCCGTAGTAATGTGACATATCCAGATGGACTTCCGTGGTTTGGCAGCTCTCTTGTATTGTGCAGTACAGTTAACTTTTATTCAGTTCATACCTAACTGGACATGACAGTGACCCACCATCCTTCCTGTTTGGCTAGTCCATCTCCTCCACCTCCTCGTCGGTCCATCAGAGAGCCTGTATGCCTGCTGACCTCTCTGCAACCAGGCGCTCGCTCAGCTCCCACAGGCTGGAAGCGCTGCTCTGGTCCTGGGCCTGGATGGACGGCAGGCAGCGGAAGCAGTTGTTGAAGTACATGCCGCCTAACCCTTCCAGCTCCGGCGCTACGGCACAGTACACCGTAGTAGCCGCCCCTTGTTGCTGCGGACAGAGAAACACAAAGAAAGAGATACGAGTTCAGCAGGCGACTCATGAGACTGAGACAACGAGGCAGCGTCAGCATTCGGGAGAAGACAAAATACAGAGAACCCATTTACTGACGTGGACATTAGGACGTCCTGTCCAGAGAAAGAACAGTGGACACCGACTACATCGCTTTGTCCTCTGTGAGACACGTACATCTACACATACACTAACACAGAAATAGAGACAGCAGGACAGAGTGTCAACAGGAAGAAGAAGAAAAAAGGACTCTACAAGCCCTCTCTCCCCTCTTCCAGCAGCCCATGATGACTGGGTCATATTACCATGGGAACAGCATAACCCCATCACTGTACATATATTTATATACATATATTTATTTATTTATTTCACTACCCTGTGTGTACAGGACCTATGGCTATATGGGACCATAAGAATGCTACACATGTATAGACTCACAGGGGCGAATGTGAGAACATGAAAATTACACCAGCTCCTGTCTGGAGGAAACCACAGCTTTTATGTATAGTGTTAAAGAACAGGTTTTATGCCATGGTTATGAATATGTATATTTTCACATGATGTGTGTATGGGTTCAGCCAGGCTTTTAAAGTTGAGAAAAAGTATTGGGAATGATGCAAATACAATTCTGTATTGCAGACAATACACACACACACACACGCACACACACACACACACACACACACCACTCTGGCTCTTTCTCAGTAAGTCCTCTCTCATTTTTTTAAGGCAGGTTTAAAATCTGAAGATCACTCAAGTCTCAACCCAGAAATTGACTCCGTTTCATGTTGTCTCAAGGCGAGATGCACTGTAAAAGAAAAACAGTATTTAGACGCAACCTGCTAAGTTCTCTAATACACCCTGTCCCATCAGTCAGTAATTAGTAGGGATATTCTTGGAGGAGGGAGATTTCTATGACATTTGAAAATGAGAGTTGAAATTGCAGCAGAATAAACACGTCAGAGAGAATTACACACATAACCCAACTGCTCAAAGAGGGATCTTTCATGTTGCCGCTCTGGCTAAAAGCTGCTGTGACAGCTTCCCTGCAAACTCTGGGGCTGGAGACAACTTCTATACGGCCACATGAAATGGCTTGCCTCTTTATCTCCCAATGAGAGGCAGCCAGAATGAGATGGGGGGGGCAGAGAGAGTGAGAGGGAACACTGATGTGGAGGCTGAGGACTAATGTTTAGCACAGAGCACTGGCACACACTGAGACAACCCCATATGCGCAGTAGTCAAACATGGGCAAGACACACAAACATACACACATGCATGATGGAGTCACATTAAATGCCAACTGTTTGAACAGTTTCCTAAAGCAGCTGTGAGACAAACACACATGAAGTGGAAAGATCCGTCGAGGTCTAAAGCATTTATACTTTCACATGCAAGTAGAAAAAATGTGCACATGAATACAAATACAATGAACGAACTACACACACCAACCAGATTCCAAGAATTATTTTTTTCTCATCAACACACACCAAACCACAGACACACACACACTCACACACAACCCCCTCTCAGCTCTTTGTAAACTTCCGCCAGGAGGAGCCCTGGTGTGTAACGTTGTAGCAGCAGATTGAGTGTGTTTGAAGCGCAGTGTGATGAGAGAGCTGGTAAACAGCAGATGAAAAGGCAGCATTTCCCTGTCTGCCGCTGTCTGTCTCACCTGCCAGTGGGGCGATAACTTCATCCACATCACATGTCGCCATATCAAACAAATGCCAAGCAGTGTCTCTGAGTTGCAGGTTCACACACGCTCAGTTTAACTCATCTCGCTCGCTTAGGGCATCTGATTTAGCTCGTCTGAGAGCTAAATGCTTTTTAAACTCCACTGAAGATTTCAGCGCTGCATGCTCGGACTCGCTGACGCTCCCTTGAACTTGGCTGACTTTCAAAGCAGTTTGTTTGTGTGCAGTTACCAAACACTGGTCCTGCTGCTAGTTAAAATATTGATAAAAAAAGGACTTTAACTTTCATAATCCAGATTTATGTGGCAGACTTCATAATCATGTCTTCAGTATTATTTTTTTCAAAAGTGCAAAGTCCATTTCTTTCCTAGAAAAAAAAGCTGGGAGTCCAGCAATGTGCTATCTTATTGGTGTTTAGCTCATCCCCCCTCACCACTTGACCCTGTAACCTCTGCAGAAGATAAGGCTGATGAGATTAGGCATTAACATGCTCAACCACCCACCGCAGCCATCTATCATTGTGTGCGTGCGTGCGCGTGTGTGTGTGTTTGCAGATAGAAGGCAAGGGGTGTGCGAGGTAGTGAGAAAGAGAACAAGGGGGTGCGTGCCGCAACAACCTTGATACATTACGCAATTACACATACACACATACAGTATTCATATGTGCATGCCTGAACACGAGCATGCGCCTGCACACGAGCACGAACAGATACGCAAATAAACATTTGGGACAATCCACACAAATAGGGTATATCACTGAACCAGTGTGCATCATACACATCTGTGGTGTAACAGCCATTTCTAACCCATGTGAAACTGTAGATTATGCCTGTACATTTAGCTGTCTACAAACTGATGGATTTTGCTGTGTGTCTTTCTATCTTCTACAACTAAACGTGAATTGTTACCTTGTGTACAGTAGTAACATCTGTGGTGTTTTAGAGTTGTTCTCTACTACCCAAAGCTGTAAAATTAGACTTGACTGACAGGTTGACTTGACAAGAGACTTCTGACTGGATAACACAATAATAATAATAATAATAATAATAATAATAATAATAATAATAATGATAATATGCGGCAATTTGCCATGTTGCAGGTTATTGCAAAGGTTTTGTAGCCGTAGTAAATAAAGTGCATTTACATTACTTAATCATTGTGATTAAATTCATGATTGTCGGGTTGCCCTGCCTATTGCTGTGCAATTGGCCTATTCAGAAAGCCACTAATGTGGATCGATCCACCTACATACATTTATAGATATTTCTTATTATTCTTTAAAAGGTCTAATAATTTGCAGTGAGGAGCCTTTGTGTCAGCAATGTAAAACATTATTTGAAAGGGTTTTGACCAGTGCCATGTCATTAATTAGCACAGTCAGCATTCAGAGACCTGACTTGAGACTGGACCAGGACTTGTTTTGAATTACTTGAGACTTTACTTAAACATTCCCCAAAAGAAAAACAGCTCTGCTATTACCACACTGATTTGGGGAGGGGAGAAGATGGGACAGATAAAGTGCACAAAACAACCATAAATCTAAAATGATCAAAAAAATAAAGATTACTGTACCACAGCAATATGACAAACCAAAGGAGCAGGACAGTTTTTCTGTGTATATCTGCTTTTGTGGGTAACAAAAACACACCCAAATGCTGAGAAAATACTTACAAAAGACCCTGCAATAAGCTGACTGTGGAAATACAGCAATGGGTCTGCACTTAGCCTGGGATCCACTACTACGGCTAACTGCTCTGGGATCAGATCCAAGTCTTCCATCTCAGTATCGACTCAATACCCATGGACCTCATGGACTTGCAATAGAAATGTCCTTGTATAGTGTTACGCAATAATCAGTTGCTGAAAACTCCAAATTGAGCGTATTCATAAGCAAAAAGCGTATGTGGTGGAGATGTGTTGTTGTTGAATTAACAGTAATGTTACTTTGCCGTGTTCTGTTCTGTGTCTTCATCATCCAAGTTGTACTCAGCCAGATGAGCTTTCTCTGACCCTATGCATGTGACCCTTCACCCCCACATCTGTAGTTATGACATCAACCTCTCCCTCTGACCTGGATGTAAATAAACCCAGTACTGTAGAGCAGTCTGTTTTTGGCCCATCCCTGTACATACAAACCTGTAAATACAAACAGCTATGCATGCTGAAAACCTAGCAATTCTTTCAGGTACTTTTATAATCCCCAAATTCTCATATGGCATGTGCTGGAAAAATAAGAATACCTTAAAAAAGTAGAAAAAATAAAAAAGATTTAATAAAAAAAAAAAGTTTAAAATAAATGAGTTGATAATATTGTCAGGCAATATCTCTCTCGGACAGTGTGTGTAGAGTCTTCCTGTTTTTCTTATTCCTGTGGGTGGTTCTCTTCCTTTGCCTGTCTTCCGTGTTTCGCCTCACCATCTGTGGTAGTTGTTGTCAGTTGGCATTTGTACAGCAGCGAGGGTTGAGGCAGAGCAGAAAAGAGAGGGGGACGTTCACCAGCTGACCTCTGTGATTGCACTCCAATTCAGCAGCAGCAGTGCTATACGCTGGCAAAGCTATTTATGCCTGGGACACAATTTGAAAAGTTCAGTTCCTGGCATGAACCACGGATCATTACAGCACATGCCCACGTGTGTCATGCGAAGGCCCTCTGGATTTGCAGCAAGTCAAGAAAACAGTTTTGGTTGGAATCAAAATTAGATCTTTTATTTATAGTTTTTGTAGCCTTCTTGAAGTTTGTTAAGCTGTCAATCACAGACAAGCAGCATTCTGTGATTTGAAGTTCCCACTGTGTAGTTCCATAAGATAAACAAGTGCTGATGAATTCTTGCAATTACTATTTTACCCGGTTTTAGAGAAAGTCACATTTTTTGAAAACAGTGAACTACAGATTTCTTTTCTCATCTATAAGTGGTAGAATACCTGAATTCTCAAGGTACTTAGATTTTCTAAAATCCAGTGTAATAAGGTTACAGCATGCATTTGGAAAGTATTTCCTGGCTTGTAGCCCCAGTAAAGGGATCAGAAGGAGTGCAGTGTTGGCCTCAGCCCTCTGCCCAGCCTCGTGGACTAGCTATCCTGAAAGTGGGATTCCAAAGGGATTGTGATTCTGTTTCAGAAATGTTTTTTTTCAGCCTGTGATGTTTCAAATAGATGGAGGTGTCTGATTTTTAATCTGTGCTAAAGATATTTTACATTTAATAAATAACCATTGAAATCAAAAACTTCCTCTGTGTATGTGTGCAGTTTGTGTGTGTGTGTGTGTGTGTGTGTGTGTGTGTGTGTGTGTGTGTGTGTGTGTGTGTGTGTGTGTACAGTTATCTTTGCCCTCAGCCGTGGTAACCTCTGCGAGCTGACAACTCAGTTGAGCGTGGCTGGCCCAGCTGTAGAGGGAATCCTGGGTAACGCGGTCCCCTCAGATAAACAAGTGGCCCCTCTATTTAGCTTGACCACTCAACCAAGAGGGGAGGAGATTAGCACCTCAAACACCTCAGCGCACACTTCAGATAGTTCGCTGACACTCACCCCTCTGTCACCCTGACTGAGGTAAGCCAAAGGTCACAGTAGATGGAAGCAAGTAAAGGTGGTGTGGATTTTTTTAGTCCCAACATGATAAAATAATCCCCAAGCACTCTACAAATGATTTACTTCTACACATCCAAAAGCACTGAATATAGTCTAAAGCTTTTATTCAAGTGAATAACTGACTAAGAGCTTGTTTAGATCCTTTGAGTATGACCAGCTCTCCTCATCATGGGTCTCTCCAGTGATTAGTCTACCCCTGGTCATCTGTATGTACTAAACTCTATTTCATACCCTCCATTAGCCCATAGGCGGATGGCTATACTCACCTATTTGCAGTGTGCTCCCCTGAGGGGCATTAAGGACAGGATGGAAGGGTCAGCCTCCCCCCTCCCTCCTTCTCTTTCTGTTTCTTCATCATGCCTGCACAATCTCTCGCAGTCCATCAGCCTTGCCCCCTGCTCCTTCCTCAGCCCCGTTCTTTTCCATCAACCCTCTGCAGATCCCTTTTCCCCTGCAGCCCCATCCCCCTCCGGCCTCATAATTTACAGGACTAGGCATACAGTAGCTGAGATCTCATGGGTAAACGGTCATAGTAGGACCTCTTGAAGGTAAATGGATCTCTTTCCCTGGAGTCCCAGATCACAGATGAGCCCTGCTGACATTCTTTCTTTCTATATAATCGAGCAGAGGGATGTAGTAGAAGATGAGAAGCCCGAGAGAGAGAAAAGAGCAGAGGAATAAACTATGTAGGAGTGACAGGGACACAACACAAAGCACAGCAGGAAACCCCCCCACCGCACTATTTCTCTCTCTTTTTCTCTGCGGCCCTCCCTTTCCCCCTTTCGTGCCAGATAAGATCAACAGAGTGTCAGTCATCAACAGCCTCCTGTCACACTGTGATTGTTCATCTGTTTTGTGTGTGTGTGTGTGTGTGTGTGTGTGTGTGTGTGTGTGTGTGTGTGTGTGTGTGTGTGTGTGTGTGTGTGCAGTCCAATGCGACATCGCTGCATACATTTAATGTCCGCATGTTCGAGGGAACAATAGAAAAGGAAGTGAGGAACGAGGTGGAGGGAATGCAAAGGACAAGAGGTAGAGGAGGAGGGGAGGCATAAAGATGAGAGGAGGGACAAGGAGAGCAGAGAAGGAAACAAAGGAGAGGAGGAGGTGAGGGAGCTAGGACACAAGGCATCCATGGGGAAAACGACAAGGAGTCAGAAGGACTTGCGCAACGACTGTGAAACTATCTCATTTTTATCTTGCGAGAGGACTTCCGAAGTGATCTGCACAACCTAATTATTTTCCCCTAATAAAAGCAACATATGCTAAGACAATAAAAGGCCTTATTGGACACCTATTCATTAAAGAGGAGCAGTAAAAGAGCAGGACTCTGGCACAAGGATTAGCTTTTAAAAGGGCTTTTCTGTAGCTGGAAATGGCCTTAGTCTTCCATCAGCACGCCCATATGGGTGCATAGCCCACCATAAAAGATCTGAATTATACATGAAGAGGCCTGGCTGCTTTATTGGCTGTGATCTGCTTTTTCACTCTCACCTGATTGCGTCAGTGCACGACACCTCAAAGTTTGGATCTCATCTGCAGTGTATGAACACAAGGCGTGCAGTTCTGAGCAAAGAAATGTTCAAATGTAAAGTACATATTGGTAATGACAACCATTCAGCAGCAGTAAGATAACCCATAATTCACAAAAGTTGGTCAAGTTAGTAACAACACCTGGTTGAAATAACGCATGCTGGTGACTCAAGTCTGACAGTTTGACACGGCAAAGTCATTATTCCATATGGTCAATGTACTCTAAGTGTCAGTATGTTTCTATTATGAGCAGAGCAATGCTGTCTGTGTGTCGGTATGTGAGTGTGTGATGAGTTGGTGTAATAGGGCCACACACAGGTGTGTGTATGCTCACCTCCTCACTGATGCATCAGCTAATTGGTCTCCTGCGGCAACCTGACATATTCACACACTCACGATCTCTCACACACATTTTCAGGTGTGCACATACAAAAACACCCACCCACACACACACACACACACACACACACACACACACACACACAATGTAGTGTGCAATAGTTATATCCACATGTATACAGATTGTGCAAATATGCACACATGTGCAAACACAACCATCCACATACACAGGCGGCCCGCAGAGTGTATTTCCAAATGAACTCATTATCACAGTGCTGACTCCGAGTGAAGAATGACACCCTAACCGACTGCTCATACTGTACACACACCTACTGCAAAGTACTGTAAAAGAAAAGAAAAACCAGAAAGCCATACTGTAAAACACAAGCTGTGAAAGAAAATGTAGCCAAGAGCCAAACATCTCTAAGTTGCCTCCAAAAAGTGTTATTTCTCCCACAAAGAAAAAAGGCAGGAGCCCCCTAACATAAATCACGCAAACATGATCTGGCTTTTTGTTATGTTAAATACCGGTGGTGATAGCAGCCGTCAAAATGCAACATTACAACTGGGAAGGAAGCCCTATTGTTCAATAGAGCAGAGATACATTTTAAAGCTACCACACAAAGCAGAAAGGGAAACGTATTTTTAGTCAAATGACTGACATGGTTGGATAGAAAACTGTAAATGATAAGTCGTCTAGTCCCATTGAACGCACACAAAGTGGGCCTCAGGTGCAAATGAAAATGTTTGTCTTTATTTCCTCTGTCTAAGAGCATAATTAAATGATGTCCTTTTTATCCTCAGTATTCTGTTTGTTTGATTTCAAGCTCATCCTAACCCTATCTTAAGTTTATCTTTCTTTTTGGCTGTAGTAGGAAATAAAAAAAGTCTCTTCACATTGTCTGCTCATAACCCATTCCCCCCCCATCCCCCCCTTTCCCCCTTCCTTGTGGTGGAGGTCGAGAGAGGGATGTTCTGTTTTAAATAAGAAGGCAGCACTGGCCCATTAAACTCTGATAGTAATGATATTAATTTGGCAGGAACGTGTCATTTTCACAGGAGAGCAACTAGCTGAACCGTCATTACGCACACACTTACACACACACAGGCAAAGCATTCTGTCTCACTCACACTGTCTCTTGCACACACACTCGCACACAAAAGCATGCTCTCCATCCCTTTCTCCCTCTCTTTCCCTCCCTCCCTCACACTCTCTCTCACACACACACACACACACACACACACACACACACACACACACACACACACACACACACACACACACACACAGCAGGAACATGTCACAGGAGAGCAGCTAGCAGTAACATTATGAGAGAGTCAGAGAGATCTGCTAATGGGATAGATTAGTGTGCCCTTGGTCACAACGGCTACAATGGAGTGACTGGAGCTGTGACTTATATCCATGTTCCCCCTGTTCACCCCTTTTTTACTCTTCTCTATAGCACTCTCTCTTGCTTCTCTTCCTCTGATCCCTTCTTCCTCTCTCCCTTCTCCATAGACATTTTATTTTGTCTCTTGCTTTAGCCTCTATGGGGCAGACTTGTCATCACTTGGTTGTGAATGGGTTCTGCAAAGTTCTTTAGAACAGAAGCCGAGCGAAGATCAGGGGAAGGATGACAGAACTGTTTGTGTTGCAGCAAGAATGCAAGGCAGTGATTATCAGAATTGTTTTGTTTTTTTCCATTTATGGATCTTTGTTAATAGAGCCTAATGAGCACAGAGGACCTTACTAATCAATACATGAATAAAAGTGATGGCAATCACAAAGTGTTAGTTGCATGCTGAATGAAAAAGCTGTCACAATCCACTGCGCTAAAATGTTTTCATTTACTTGTGTCTTTTTATTGCTTGTAGCATTTCATTTTAATAGATTACAGATTATTATCCAAACTTTTTTTGCATCTACTGTAGAAGTTTGGGTTTGGTCATGTCGCCAGCTTGATATTTAAATTAGAATGGCTCAAACTCAAAGTGAATGTGTGTTACACGGTTGTGTGTGTGTGTGTGTGTTTATTACCTGAGAATGAGAGGAAAGAGGCACAGAGGGGAGATACCGAGATTGAAAGAACACCTCTTCTAAAGGAAAAGGGTGTTAAGATAAAGAAAACTTTGCATTAAGAAAAGCAGGTGTGAAGTTACTCTTTGGGCAAAAAACCCAAAGGACTTCCGAGCAAGCCTCTGAGCATTGACCTTTGTTATAATTAATGGAGACTGTTGTTATCGCTACCAAAGAACAGTCGAGGTAGGTCACTTTACCTTTTCTTTATCGTAGTTGCCACCCTGCATGAGAGTATTGCCTCAGTGATGGCTTCAATGGGGAGTTTTAGTGTCAATAAGCAAAAAGGAGACCACTACAGTGAAAATGTACAGTATAAACAGGCTTAGAATTGTTTTTTCTCTGTGTGCTTACCACTGAAACACGTAAAACATTAGAAAGACAAATGAGCAAATATGTATTGTTTTTCTGTGAATTTGCTGTCTGTATTTGAGTCACTGCTCGCTTATCAGGCTATGACACTAATAAGATCAGTCCAGTCTGCTAAATATACTTACACACACTGTCTTTCTGGCACACAAACACACACGCAGGTCACATATGCATGCCTACATACATTCACACTCACATTGAGCCTCAAAGCAGTAAAAAACACTACGGAGGGATCTGCCACTGCACAGTGCAGTATAGCAAACTGAATGTATTTACCTATTTTTATTGGTATGCTGATCCACGTGTATGTGTGTGTGTCCCAATATGCTCCTGTAAGTGTGTGTGTGTGTGTGTGTGTGTGTGTGTGTGTGTGTGTGTGTGTGTGTGTGTGTGTGTCTGTGTCCATGCTGACCCCATCTCGGCACTCCTGACCGGTTGAATGCGGGCTGCATAAATTAGTGCTGATGCTCTGCGATGTAATTATGCTGCTGTCAGGACGGCCCCTCTACTCAAATTCATTTTAATAAAGTTGGTCTCCAAGGTTACCGACTGGGGGTCACCTTCTGTGTCAGCCCCTATGGATCGCGCCCACTGAACACTCTGAAAGTCTGCGGTCGGACTACGGTAACACCTTAATACGACAGCCTGAACCCCCCACATCACAAACACACCAACACAACCTCCCACTGACTTACTCAGGATGGAGAGAGGCAGGTGGCAGAAAGGAGCAGGGAGGAAACAAGAGTGGTAGAAATGAAGAGGTGGTACGCAGAGAGAAAACTGTTCAAATGGAAAGGTAGAATAGAAAAGGTGGGGAGAGGGGCAGGGGGAGAGTGTGAGGAGAGATAGGTGGGAGCATGAAGGAAGAAATAAAAATGAGACTAAAAGAGTAAAAAGAGAGGAGTGGAACAAGGGTAGAGGGACAAGGAGAGGGCGACGGAGAGTCTCTCTTGGGCAGATGGCGGGGTGTATTCTCATTTGTCCTGCTACAGTGTGTGTGTGCTAACACTAACCTCCAGGGCAGAGCTGCAGCACAGAACACGCTCTCAATTAGCCAATAACACAGACTTGCGCACACAGCTGGGAGAGGGAAAAGGCATTGCTCTGTCTCGACACAACAAATAGTTAAGCATAGAGGGACAGTGGAACACTATCAGCTGAATAAAGTCCCATGAATTAATTGTGGATCCATTTCTAATTATTTTCAAATACCATCAGATTACAGTGTTATGTTTTTATGCTTAATGACAGTGGAGGTTATGTAGAGTATACCAGTCATGCTCTAAGAAGTGACTGAAACAAATATGCCTTTTGCAAAAATGTTTGCATGAAGAAATTTAACCTTACGCGTCCATATTATGCTCATTTTTAGGTCCATAATTGTATTTTGAGGTTGTACCAGAATAGGTTTATATGGTTTAATTTTAAACAAACACCATATTTTTGTTGTACTGCACATTGCTGCAGATCCTCTATTCACCCTGTGTGTTCAGGTCTCTGTTTTAGCTACAGAGTGAGACATCTTACTTCTGTATCATCTTTGTTGGCACTTGCACATGCGCAGTAGCTAGGTAAGGATTATAATCAGCTAGCTAGCCGTTTCCATACACAGTAAAAGAAATGCTGTTTCTCTAACTTCAAGGCAGGATTAGCCAGGAGACTTCTTCTAAACGAGGGCGCACTTCCAACTTTGCGTGGAATACCTGCAGAACAAGGACATGTAAGTAGTTCCTTTGTAGATTATGGTGAACTTGTGTGTGTTGTAGCAGTGTTTTGCCATTGAGAACGAGGTAGCATGCTAGCGGTTCGCCACCTCATCTGGGCTACTGACGTAGAAAGCCCTGCAGATTTTGAACAGCTCACCCAAAGACTGAAGGCAAGAAGACATTCAGAAACCCGTATCTCACTCAAAACAGCATGGATGTTTGTTTGTTTTTCAAGTTTGTATGCGTGTGGAAGCACCCAAGACACAAAATAACACACCAAATCCCAGAAAAAAAGTGTTTTTTCATAATATGGGCACTTTAAGAATTTTAATATTATTAAATTGACATACAGTATTAGCCTATCATTTCTGGTGCAGTTTTATGCTAGTAAATAAAAGAATAATGGCATACAAATGTTTCTCTCTGGTTTTAATATGAATCCTAAAATCGTAAAAAGGTAACTGAGCTATTATGCTGATATTAAGTCATCATCTGCCTCTCTGACTGAACTTTTACCACCCATGTTTGAAGTTGTATGCTGTCAATGAAATCTTAGTGTGCAACCAACAAACGCTGTCCCTGCACTCTCTTTGGTCTGCTATCATTCAGTGTGTGAGAGTGTTTAGCCCAGCCGTGTGGGCCGGGGTGACTTTGAGTGCCTGTGTAATAGTTACAGCAGCACGCTTTGTTAGCTGCAGGTAATTTATGGTTGAACTGGCCTGATAGTCTGATACGATCGACTGCCCCAACCATCTTTACCAGCCGGCCCCAAAGACATAGAGCAAGACTCTATCTGAGGAGGGGAGGTAAGAAAGAAACACAGAGGAAGAGATGTAGATAGCAGGCTGCAGGGCATCTTAAACAGCCGCTACAGGAGGCCAGATCTGGATTTAGACTACAAGATGCAGGGAAATAATAAAGCAAAAATGAGTGTGACAAAAGCGCACAGAGAAATGAGTAATGCAGGTGAAAGGAGGGTGAGAGAAATGAAAGAGTTGCAGAGCAGTTAAGTTCTCAGCATCTCTCTTGAGGTGTGCTGAGAATTAGATTGCATTAAAGACTGACAGTCCATTCATCTGAACCATACCAAGAAGGAACATTTAGTTAATTGAATGATTAATAAATTCAGCTCAGTCATACTATTTCACTCTGGTGTTGGCTTTGGATAAAAATGTCTGCCAAATGGAAGACGTCATATATCACTTATTTGAAACCCTTTGCCTAAGACTCGCACTGAGCATCAATATAACTTCAACTAGTCCAGCTGTGTATACAAAGTAAGATACAGCAGCAGCAACAGCAGCAGCAGCAGCAGCATATTGAGATGTTTAACCTTGTGCTCTGGCGGCCTGACGGTCTACCTCTCATTTCATCAGAAGATTGTGTTTCGGCATGTGAAGTTTTTTGTTGCTGGCTCATCATTACCTCTGTCTGTGAGACCTTCAGCTTAAACTAAAGTGCAACTGGAGAGCCAACAAACAGCTGTCTTTCTAATATGAACAGGCACACGAGCCTCCACGCCCACTTTGCTAACCCTTCCATACCTTAATAAAAACAGGCACAGACCCTTGTTCTACATATACCTTGCCTTCGACCTCCCCTAATCCAGTTAGGCAGGAACATCCTCACCCTTCTCTTCCCTCCCTCGTACCTCTTTCTCCAAGATTGGGTACTCTAATCCGGTCTGTCAGGCCAACGGGGTCCGTGACTGCTGTCCTCCTTTCATCTCCCATCTTCAAACAGAATGAGCATACTTTCATAACGCTGGGTGAGTGACAGGTAGGGGAGTCAGGTGGAGACAGGCCTGTGATATGGACAGTCACTTTGTCCTGTTTAAATACACTAATGGAGGATAAGAGGCCTGTCACAGGGACAGGTGGAGATGGGACGGGACAGAAGACACAGACACTCATCTTTACTTATGGACGATTTGTAAATGCAGAGACGGGGATGTGTATTACACCAGATAGCAAAAGGATGTTGGAGAGCGCAAGCACCTCCAGTCTCTTTCAATTTAAAGAGACTGATTTGAAGCTCTTTCTTCTCGGTGCATAATGATGTGAGGTACAAACCAAATTCAAGCATTTTTTTGCCTTTAGAGAACACAACAGCTTTTTAGTTAGCCACAGAACAACTGACTGATGTTTGCAAACACAAGAGTCCAAGAACAGTGTTTCTCCTATTCCTAGGTGGACCACTCCAATTTCAGTGTTACATTAACACACAAATCACCGGTGAACACACACACACACACACACACACACACACACACACACACACACATAAACTGCACACACTCTGAATCACAGCTTACACACCCAGTAGGCAGCCTTTTGGATAGATGGCACCTGCATACAGGAGGAGGGGGCACACAAATGGGATTGGAGAGTGGAAGGGGGTGCGTGGTGGTGGGGAGGTGGGGGTGAGTCCATAAATAGGATTGTGTAGGAAGCAGGGCGAGCTAAATAGGATTGTAATGTACAGGAAAGGATGTATAAATAGGATATGAGAGTCAGAGCTGTGTTCTCACTAGTTTCACATCCCTGTGGTATAGGAGTTCTCTAGGACTGGCTTGCATCGTGTGTGTGTGTGTGTGTGTGTGTGTGTGTGTGTGTGTGTGTGTGTGTGTGTGTGAGTAAAGGCCATTAATGTAGAGGCTAATCTTGAGGCACCTGTCTCCTCAGGCAGAGTGTGACCTCCACTAGCCAG